>NC_132880.1:19925632-20000632 GCF_030463535.1 Salminus brasiliensis
TCCTCCTGATTTCAGTGTAAAGCCGTTTTCATCTAGAGAACGTTTCTGATCCATGAACTTTGCATTGTACATTACAGACCCTGTAGCAGTGGTCAGTGTTGGTCAGTGTCTGATCTCCAGTATCTGGATCAGTCTGCTAAGTACTGAGGTGCTTTCCTCTCTCTCTTTGGAGAGCGTGTACTTTCGTAGCATCTGTGGCAACAGCAAAGGAGAATTCGTCTAAGGCTTTATTTCTAAAAAAAAAAAAAAAAAAAAAAAGTTGTTAAAGATGATGAGAACTTTCTGATTCCTGTACAGTGGCCAAAAAAGTATTCAGTCAGCCACTAATTGTGCAAGTTCTCCTACTTAGAAAGATGAGAGGTCTGTAACTTACATCATAGGTACGCTTCAACTACGAGAGACGTTATGGTGGAAAATGAGTATTTGGTTAATAACAAAAGTTCAGCTCAATACTTTGTAACATAACCTTTTGTTGGCAATGACGGAGGTCAAATGTTCCCTGTAGGTCTTCACCAGGTTAGCACACACTGTAGCTGGTATTTTGGCCCAATCCTCCATGCAGATCTCCTAGAGCAGTGATGTTTTGGGGCTGTCGCTGGGCAACAGACTTTCAACTCCCTCCACAAATGTTCTATGGGGTTGAGGTCTGGAGACTGGCTAGGCCACTCCAGGACCTTGAAATGCTTTTTTCAGAGCCACTCCTTCATTGCCCAAGCGCTGTGTTTGGGATCACTGTCATGCTGGAAGAACCAGCCATGTTCCATCTTTAATGCTCTCACTGATGGAAGGAGGATTTGGCTTAAAATCTCGATACATGGCCCTGTTCATTCTTCCCTTAACACGGATCAGTCGTCCTGTCCCCTTTGCAGAAAATCAGCCCCAAAGCATGATGTTTCCACCCCCATGCTTCACAGTAGGTATGGTGTTTTTGGGATGTGTAATAAGAATGAATTTTGCCCTGCTGAGGCCAGGGAGCTGCCTTAGGGTGCACTCCATACAATTAGTACACACTGTGTTGTATGAGCAACTTACTGTTCGGTTATGGGATGTAACCACTAGGAAGAGGCCGACTCCTTTGGATAGGCTGCGAGGGTGTTTGTACTATGAAAGACGTTATGAAGTGGTGCAGGTGCACTGCGGAACCACTCTAATTTGGTCTTATATCCAAATATAAGGATTTAATACGTCCATGTTCACTTTATATTAAAGGTATGCTTGCTGGTCATAATGTATTGGCGATATGTTAACAGGTCTATACAGCTGTTTAAAGTAATGTAATACTGTAAACTAACGTTTATATAATCAATTATATAACTTGTTTTTCATGAGGGTGCTGTTATCAACCACTGGAATGAAGGGTCAAGGGAAGACTGTGCCTGGTGGGAGCGGTTGGCCCCCGCCTCCGTCCACGCACAGTTCTTCATTTTGTTAAAGATATAAGGGACGGGACCCCCTTTCCTGGTGAGAGTCGGCCGAGTGGAACTGCAGGTCCAGCTCGGTGGTTTACTGAGACGGCTGTCTCTTACCAGGATCGAAGGGCTCTCCCGATCCAGTGAGTGGTGAGTCACAATGAGACTGGCTGTTAAACTGAAAGCGTTCTGCCAAGTTTGCTTTCGGTTTGTTTTTGTTGATTGTAAAATAAAGGGACATTTTTATACGGGACCTCTGGTGTGGAACCGGAGTTATTTGACGATCTTCCCTTGATTCAATATTTCACAAAACAGGATGCAACTCTACATTCTTTCTCCAAAAGCGTGTGGGGCTTCAGATCGATGGAGATTCAGTGGTCTTGTATGTCTTCCATTTTCCTTTAATTGCTCCCACAGTTGATTTATTCACACAAAGCTGCTTGCCTATTGTTGATTCACTCTTCCCAGCCTGGTGCAGGTCTACAATTTTCTTCCTGGTGTCATTCGACAGCTCTTTGGTGTCTGTTTGAGGCTGTGGACCGATAATGAGGTCAAACAGGTGCCATTAATACAGGTAACGAGTGGAGGACCGAAGAGCTTCTAAAAGAAGTTACAGGTCTGTGAGAGACAGAAATCTTGCTTGTTTACCAAATTCTTAATTTTCACCATAATTTACCATACATTTTTTAAAAAATCCTGCTATGTGATTTCCTGGATTGTTTTTCTCATTTTGTCGCTCAAAGTTGAAGTGTACCTATGATGAAAATTGGACCCCTCTCATCTTTCTAAGTAAGAGAACTTGCACAACCAGTGGCTGACTAAATACATTTTTGTGTATTACCCCAAGCAGTAATAGCCATCCGCTCTCATCAACTTTTCAGCCGTTACTGGCGAGCATTTATACACTCACGACTGCTTGGATGAAGTGCTTGTTGTGCACACAAGTATTTGCATGCAGTTCTTGCCATTATGGGCAGGCGTTTATCGTTGGTGCGCCACCATGTTATCGGATCATCATCTACATCAAAGGTTGGTTCCTGTTCGTATGCTGCCGGTTCAGCAGTAGCTCTTCAGTAATAGAGGTTCCTGATTGGTTTTGTTTTGGACAAATGGCTGCCTTTTTTTATATATATTTTTATCCCTCTTTTTGTTTAGAGCCCCAGCACTTGGAGCTTCTTGAGTAAACAATGAAGCACTTTTGTAAATCGCTCTGGATAAGAGCATCAGCTAAATGGTGTAAATGTAAATATAGTACCACCGATATGAGGAAATGTAAATGAAATCATGCATGTCTACTATTTACAATTTACGGTCATCGTGTATTTGTGGGGTATAAGAAGTGGAACGCTGTACAGCAAGGTGTTTTTAAATCGGGCACTGTTCTCAAGTCTTCCACTGGGGTTACATTTACTGCAGGATTAAAGTGTTTCTCTACATTCCTGAGACTGACTGACTGAGTTGATTCTTTAAGCGCGGAGAAGCAAATCCCACTACCACAGTTTTTCCCAATATTCCTCTGGGTTCAGAGTTTTCAGAGACAGGATCAGAAACCGACAGAGGCGGCCGCCGTCATCCCAATGAGTGATTCTGAGTCAATTCAGGCGCTCTACTGACTCCGAGACTCTGTACCCGAGGTGACTAAGTAAATTAATTAGACTGCTTGCCTTATGAATATAGAATAAACAGGAGGAGACGAGACGCCGTATTCTTAGACCTTCAGGTTACTTTAACCCGGAGACTTTTTGCAGTGATCCGGAATCAAAGGACGAAGATGTCCAAAGCATTGCCTTAAGATCATTTCAGTCTCTGAACTGGGAATATCTCGGGATCCAGATTTGTTTTAAATTGGAAGATTCTAAGATATTGTCTATTGGAATATTTTGATTCTCAGGGTTGTTTAAAGCAGAGAATTTTTCAGGGATCCAAATGTATTAAAATTCAAAGTTTCTCTGACAAGATTTTAGGATATTTAATTCTTAGTACTGTTCAACCGAGAGAATTTTGTAAAGAGATCCGAATTTATATTTGTAGAAAATTCAAAGATTTTAAAGAAGGCTTTTTTTTTTCGTTTTTTTTCTCAGGGATGTTTAAAGACAAGGGAGCAAAGTTTATAATATCCAAAGAGTTTGGACTGTACACGTGAAATTAAAGGCAGTGAAAAGTAAACTGGTTTATATCTGTCTCTAGCTGCATTGTCCTCAACAACAGACATTCAAGCAAAACAAACTTGCATCAACCGCATCAAGCCTCGTCTTGCATCAAGACGAGGATTACTCTGATTTGGTGGCTAATTACTCTGATTCATGCTACGCAGGAGGAAGAGCGTTCTTTTATAAAGCCCCAACTTTGGAACAAGCTCCCTGTTAATATCCCAGGAATCAGACCCACTCTCAGTCTCTAAATCTAGATGAAACACTTCTCTCTTTACACCAGCTTTCAGAGAACTCTCCAGTTGTGTGTTCTGTCCTGCTCTGATTCCAGGCTTTTTATTACTATTATTGTGGTTGTGTCTCTAACTATTTCTGTAACTATCCTAACCCCTCTCTTCCTCTTTTACATGTACTAAAATGCCCTGCCGTCCAGTCTGGAGGTGTCCATTCATCCATGTGCCGGAATCAGGCCTGTCCCTCTTCTCAGCATGGACTTTAACATTAACACTGAGCAAATGTCCAGCACCTTCTCATACTGCATAACCTGCTCCTACCTTAGCTATAGCTCTTCATTAACTCTCTGTCCAGCACCTACTCACACTCCTACTTCATAACCTGTTTCTACATTAGCTATAGCTCTTCATTAACTCTCTGTCCAGCACCTACTCACACTCCTACTTCATAACCTGTTTCTACATTAGCTATGGCTCTTCATTTTCTCTCTATCCAGCTCCTACTCACACTCCTACTTCATATATAAATAAAGTCTGAATTGAATTGGCTGTGTGACTCCTTCAGTACCTTCATTCTCTACTATTGTCGCCAGATGCCGCGAGGTCCTGAAGGAACACTGCTGCACGCTTCTGGACATGGTCTTCTGCCCCCTGCCCACCTACTGATGAGTGAGCGAGCCGTTTACCCAGCTCTTTGAGCTCCACTACTGGCTGCGGGACCGATGTGTTGCATAGTTGGCAGGTAATTCATTTACATTACTGGATTTTATAATCATTTATTATATAAGTGTAGCCATCCTAAGTGTAGGAAAACTGGTAAATGATCATCAACCCATATTATTAGTGTTATCCTCCTGATTTCAGTGAAGCTAAGCTATTTTCATCTAGAGAACGTTTCTGATCCATCTACAGTTTTTAATCTTAGGCCCACCTTCTCCTCACTGCATGCTCAGCTTCTGGGAGAGGGGTCAGAGTAAATGTGTCATTTTCAATGAGGGAAGTCCTTTCCTCTTTCATAGCGTCGACCCAGAATGTTGATTTAGTTGAGTCTCTTTAAAGCTCTGTGGTTCATTACAGACCCTGTAGCAGTAGTCAGTGTTGGTCAGTGTCTGATCTCCAGTATCTGACTCCGTCAGCTAAGTACTGAGGTGCTTTCCTCTCTCTCTTTGGAGAGCGTGTACTATCACTCAGTAGCTTTTATGATTTCATCCTTAGTTTTAGAAAGTTCACAGACTGCACGTGAGTAATCCTTGGTAAACGCCAGAGTGGATCTACATCCTTCTTTTACACACTGGATCTATAGGAGCAGCAAGGTCAGTATGTACTAGTTCAAGTACTGCTTTTGCTCGTGCATCAGGTTCTGTTTCTACTCTGAGCAGATTTCTCTTGTCTGCAGACTTCACAGTTCAGTTTATCAATCTTACCCTTGATCTTCATGCTCTCTACTGCATAATGTGAAACATCATAATTACAGTGAACAAGGATTTCATCCTGTTTGAATATTGTAACACTGCAACCATCACCACTGTGATCATTGACCACATTCAGGTAATAAAGCCTATTGTACTCTTTAATGGGGAACTTGGTATCTTTTTTGGGGCTTTGTCTTCTGTATCTGAGCCAGTTGTTGTGATCTTTGTGCTCTCTACTCACTGTATTTTTGTACTGTACTCGCTCACTGATTGTCATCTGTATTTTTACTCCGAGGCTACCACGGAGGAACGAGCCCTCCTGGAGGTCGTCAAGCTATTACGGCAGATCCAGCTGCTAATGTAGAGACAGTCCAAACTCCACTGATGGAAGATGAGGCTGGAGGCTGCCCGTGACTCCTCCAACGCTGCCGTCTTAATTCCAGCACTACCGGCGCGGCAGACACAGAAGGTCTTCGTCCTGGACGTCGCCAGGTGGCTTTGGCACCATCGTTCTCCACTATTCTCCGGCTGATACAGCGTGGCCCTGAAGAAGCACAGCCGTACGCTTCTGGACACTGTTCGCCTGGGGTCCATCGTTCTCTCTGGGAACATCAAGAAGGTGCCAGGACTGACTGACCCTTCCCAGTCACGCTGTCAGGTTAGTTTACTGCATAGTTGGCAGGTAAGTGATTTAAATGATTTACTTGATTTCACCCATTTATTCTGTCATTTTTCTGCTTGTATTAAAAGTAATATATCAGTGTCACTCATAGTATCCGACACATCCTGCAGTATTGAGACGGTCATGGTTTGTAATTGTAGCGTCGGAAAATCTGCTTGAAAATCTTATCAGAATTTATATGAATTCTTCCATCTTTCCGAGTACAAGCAGTTCTGCATTGAATTTGGGCTGTTGAACAATCAGTGGCTGACTAAATACTTTTTTGCCCCACTGTATATTTAAGTTCTCCTACTTGCAAAGATGAGAGGTCTGTAATGGTCATTACAAAATCCAGGAAATAATTGTTAAAGAATTTATCTGTAAATTATGTTGAAAATAAGTATTTGGTCTCTCACAAACAAGCAAGATTCCTGGCTCTCACAGACCTGTAACAACTTTAAGAAGCTCTTCTGTCCTCCACTCGTTACCTGTATTAATGGCACCTGTTTGACCTCGTTATCTGTATAAAAGACACCTGTCCACAGCCTCAAACAGTCAGACTCCAAACCTCCAACCTGCTTAAGCCAGCACATGTCCAGACCCATCTGATGTGAACCACCTTGGTTTACTAAAGGTGTAGGTCTGTTTATTACATTGGTGGGGGTCATAATATCGGTTTACACAGAGACCTTGGAAGCGGACTCTTTTTACATGTATGATGAACTTAAAACTCTAAATGTAAAAATACAGGTAATTTTGGAAAGTTGATTCTTTAAGTGCAGAGAAGCAAATCCCACTACCACAGTTTGAGGTTCCACAGAGATCCCAATATTCCTCTGGGTCCAGAGTTTTCAGAGACAGGATCAGAAAGCGACAGAGGCGGCCGCCGTAATCCCAATGAGTGATTCTGAGTCAATTCAGGCGCTCTACTGACTCCGAGACTCTGTACCCGAGGTGACTGTAAGCTAATTGAAGGTGACCGCTTGCCTTACGAATTACGGGTCGCCATATTCGTAGACCTTCAGGTTACTTTAACCCGGATCCCTTTTAATATTTTCCTTTTCATATTTGTTTTAGACTATTGACTTTTTGCAGCGATCCAGACTCAAAGGATGAAGATGTCCAAAGCATTGCCTTAAGATCATTTGAGTCTGACATTTGGAAACATTTAGAAACTTCAGTACCCCTATCTGTCAGTACGGATACAATTCTAACAGTGGATGTTTCAGGCTTACCACTCTCAGAACATTTCTGCAGTGCTGTGAAGGTGAAATTGGGTAATAGAACAGTAAAACACTGGTTTATAGTCTCCACACATTGCCCCGTGAATTTACTAAGACGTGACTTATTGGGAGCTTTCGGTCTAAATCTGCAATGTACAGATTCAGGGTTTTCTGCTGCTAGTCCTAGTATAGGGAGATTTCCACTTCAAAGAGGCCCAGTAGAATATTCTTGATCTGACAGAGCAGAGAACCTGATGCGTCACATGGAGTTCTGTCAAATGTTGAATGGGAAAATCCTTTTTACATTGTTTTATTTGTCTCCAGATGGTGTTGACTGTGTGTATGACCATATTGTGGTACAAAAGATACCAGCTGAAACAATATCCGTATCTTAGAGTGGTATGAAAGTTTGGGCACCCTTGATAATTTTGATGATTTTCCTTTATAAATCATTGTTTGTGCTGATCAGCAACTTCAGTTAAATATATCAAGGCAGATGAACACAGTAATATTTGAGAAGAGAAATGAAGTTTATAGGATTTACAGAAAGTGTTCAATAATTATTCAAACAAAATAGGCAGGTGCATAAATTTGGGCAGCCCAACAGAAAAATGACATATGTAGTAGGTCCTCCTTTTGCAGAAATAAAAGCCTCTAAACGCTTCTTATAGCTTCCAGTGAGCGTCTGGATTCTGGCTGAAGGTATTTTGGAAGGTATTTTCTTCTTTACAAAATGCAACATTGCTAAACTCATACAATCAGCATACTATCCCAGGGGGAAGCTGGGAAGCTGGTGCATGTGTTCAGAACCTCAAGGCTGGACTACTGCAGTGCTGTAGGCTGGAAGTTTAGGTAAATCTCTTCATAAGCTCCAGCTTGTTCAGAATGCTGCTGCCAGGGTACGAACAAGAGCTAGGAAATCTGATCATATTAGTCCAGTTCTTTCATCCTTACACTGGTTACTTGTTAAATTCAGTACAGATTATAAAATACTTCTAATATATTAATCTCTCAATGGTCTGACCCCACATTATCTGGAGGAACTTCTTACACCTTACAGCCCTCCACGTACACTCCACTCGCAAGATGCTGACCTATTATCAGTCCCACGTATTAGAAAAAACAGTGCGGGAGGACGAGCGTTCTTTTATAAAGCCCCCAACTTTGGAACAAGCTCCCTGTTAATATCTGGGAATCAGAACCACTCTCAGTCTTTAAATCTAGATGAAAAACTTCTCTCTTTACACCAGCTTTCAGAGAACTCTCCAGTTCTGTGTTCTGTCCTGCTCTGATTACATTTCACCACTGTTCTGTCCTGCTCTGATTCCAGGCTTTTTATTACTATTATTGTGGTTGTGTCTGTAACTATTTCTGCTACAGGTCTCTCACTAAACGTAAAGCTTGTTCTAATCTTCATCTTTTTCTCTCTCTCTCTCCTCATGTCCTGAGCTGCCTGCCTGGAGTTGCCCTTTTTTGGTTCAGTTCCTGTGTCTTGGTATCAGGCCTGTCCCGCTACTCAGCAGAGTTCCAACTCAACCATCCTAACCACCACCCCCCCTCGCTGAGCTGCCCTACCGTCCAGTCTGAAAGTGTCCGTTCATCCATGTTCTGGAATCAGGCCCGTCCAGCACCTACTCACACTCCTACTTCATATCCTGCTCCTACATTAGCTATAGCTCTTCATTATCTCTGTCCAGCACCTACTCACACACACACTTCATATATAAAGTCTGAATTGAATTGGCAGCGTGATTTCCTTCAGTACCTTCATTCTCTACTATTGTCGCCAGATGCCGCGAGGTCCTGACGGAACACTGCTGCACGCTTCTGGACATATTCTTCTGCCCCCTGCCCACCTACTGATGAGTGAGCGAGCCGTTTACCCAGCACTTTGAGCTCCACTACTGGCTGCGGGACCGATGCGTTGCATAGTTGGCAGGTAATTCATTTACATTAATTACTGGATTTTTATAATCATTTATTATATAAGTGTAGCCATCCTAAGTGTAGGAAAACTGGTAAATGATCATCAACCCAGGTTATCAGTGTTATCCTCCTGATTTCAGTGTAAAGCTATTTTCATCTAGAGAACGTTTCTGATCCATCTACAGTTTTTAACCTCAGGCCCACCTTCCCTTCACTGCATGCTCAGCTTCTGGGAGAGGGGTCAGAGTAAATGTGTCATTTTCAATGAGGGAAGTCCTTTCCTCTTTCATAGCGTCGACCCAGAATGTTGATTTAGTTGAATCTCTTTAAAGCTCTGTGGTTCATTACAGACCCTGTAGCAGTAGTCAGCGTTGGTCAGTGTCTGATCTCCAATATCTGAATCAGTCAGCTAAGTACTAAGGTGCTTTCCTCTCTCTCTTTGGAGAGCGTGTACTATCACTTAGTAGCTTTTATAATTTCATCCTTAGTTTTTAGGAAGTTCACAGACTGAACCGGAGTAATCCTCAGTAAACGCCAGAGTGGATCTACAACCCTCTTTTGCTCACTGGATCTATAGGAGCAGCAAGGTCAGTATGTACTAGTTCAAGTACTGGTTTTGCTTGTGCATCAGGTTCTGTTTCTACTCTGAGCAGATTTCTCTTGTCTGCAGATTCACAGTTCAGTTGATCAATCTTACCCTTGATCTTCATGCTCTCTACTGCATAATGTGAAACATCATAATTACAGTGATCAAGGATTTCATGCTGTTTGAATATTGTAACACACTGCAACCATCACCACTGTTGCACTCTTTAATGGTGAACTTGGTATCTTTTTTGGGGCTTTGTCTTCTGTATGTGAGCCAGTTGTTGTGATCTTTGTGCTCTCTGCTCCCTGTATTTTTGTACTGTACTCGCTCACTGATTGTCATCTGTATTTTTACTCAGAGGCGACCACGGAGGAACGAGCCCTCCTGGAGGTCGTCAAGCTATTACGGCAGATCCAGCTGCTGTTGTAGAGGCAGTCCAAACTCCACTGATGAAAGACGAGGCTGGAGGCTGCCCATGACTCCTCCAACGCTGCCATCTTAATTCCAGCGCTACTGGCGCGGCAGACACAGAAGGTCCCTAAAGAGTAATGCCATGGTCACCTGTTTTCCAGGTGCTTGTGTCATGGACGTCGCCAGGTGGCTTTGGCACCATCATTCTCCACTATTCTCCGGCTGATACAGCGTGGTCCTGAAGAAGCACAGCCGTACGCTTCTGGACACTGTTCAGAAAAAGACACCAGAATCATGGTCTCCTACCCCCTGACCACTTAACGATGAGTGAGCAAGCAGTTTCCTCAGCTCCTCTCGCTCCACTGCTGGCTGCAGGACCGGTCTGTCTGCACTGACTTCGTAGACAGCTGGGAGAGCTTTTGGCTGTGTCCCGTCCTCTAAAACAGAGATGAGCTTCACTTGAGCTGCCTGGGGTCCATCGTTCTCTCCGGAAACATCAAGAAGGTGCCAGGACTGACTGACCCTTCCCAGTCACACTGTCAGGTTAGAGAACTGCATAGTTGGCAGGTAAGTGATTTACATGATTTACTTGATTCCACCCATTTATTCTGTCACTTTTCTGCTTGTATTAAAAAGTAATAGATCAGCGACACTCATAGTATCCGACGCATCCTGCAGTATTGAGACGGTCATGGTTTGTAATTGTAGCGTCGGAAAATCTGCTTGAAAAATCTTATTAGAAATTATATGAATTCTTCCATCTTTCCGAGTTCAAGCAGTTCTGCATTGAATTTGGGCTGTTGAACAATCAGTGGCTGACTAAATACTTTTTTGCCCCACTGTATATTTAAGTTCTCCTACTTGCAAAGATGAGAGGTCTGTAATGGTCATTACAAAATCCAGGAAATCACATTGTAGAATTTTTAAAGAATTTATTTGTAAATTATGGTGGAAAATAAGTATTTGGTCTCCCTCTGGCTCTCACAGACCTGTAAATTCTTTAAGAAGCTCTTCTGTCCTCCACTCGTTACCTGCATTAATGGCACCTGTTTGACCTCGTTATCTGTATAAAAGACACCTGTCCACAGCCTCAGTCAGACTCCAAACCTCCAACCTGCTTAAGCCAGTACATGTCCAGACCCGTCTGAAGTGAACCACCTTGGTTTACTAAATCAAGGCAGTAGGTCTGTTTATTACATTGGTGGGGGTCATAAAATCGGTTTACACAGAGACCCTGGAAGTGGACTCTTTTTACGTGTATGATGAACTTCAAACTCTAACTAAAAATACAGGTAATTTTGGAAAGTTGATTCTTTAAGTGTGGAGAAGCAAATTCCACTACCACAGTTTTGGAGGTTCCACATAGATCCCAATATTCTTCATGGTCCAGAGTTTTCAGAGACAGGATCAGAAAGCGACAGAGGCGGCCGCCGTAATCCCAATGAGTGATTCTGAGTCAATTCAGGCGCTCTACTGACTCCGAGACTCTGTACCTGAGGTGACTGTAAGCTAATTGAAGGTGACCGCTTGCCTTACGAATTACGGGTCACCATATTTTTAGAACTTCAGGTCAACTTTGGAACAAGCTCCCTGTTAATATCTGGGAATCAGACCCACTCTCAGTCTTTAAATCTAGATGAAACACTTCTCTCTTTACACCAGCTTTCAGAGAACTCTCCAGTTCTGTGTTCTGTCCTGCTCTGATTACATTTCACCACTGTTCTGTCCTGCTCTGATTACAGGCTTTTTATTACTATTATTGTGGTTGTGTCTGTAACTATTTCTGCTACAGGTCTCTGACTAAACATAAAGCTTGTTCTAATCTTCATCTTTTTCTCTCTCTCCTCATGTCCTGAGCTGCCTGCCTGGAGTTGCCCTTTTTTAGTTCAGTTCCTGCGTCTTGGTATCAGGCCTGTCCCTCTACTTGGCATGGGCTTTAACATTAACACTGAGCAAATGTCCAGCACCTACTCATACTTCATAATCTCCTCCTACATTAGCTATAGCTCTTCATTATCCCTCTGTCCAGCACCTACTCACCTACTTTATAACTGTATATTATTAGTTTTCTTATTATACAGAGCTTGAAAGTCGAGCGGAGCAGAGTTCTGTTATTCACTACTTCTGCGGTTTTGCTTTTATGCCTTCGAACTCTTCAGCGAGTGTGGACTTGAGTTATGACCTGAGAAGCTCAGAGACGTCTGTTTTCAAAGCACAGAGAATCTCTTCATCTCCATGTCTGTTAGCTTAGATGGCGAGGTTGATCTGCTAGGCCTGTTTGCAGTGTTTCTTCTCTTGTATGGAAATTGTCTGAGATTTTTAGCCATTATATGAACCATTGAGGAGTTTTTGGCTGTAGATCCAAATTAGTGATCTGAAAACTTTTTGATGACTTCTTAATGTCGTACAGAGCTAAATTTCAATCTTTTATGGGAGCTTCTGGGAGATGAGTCGAGTCACTTGTGTTTCCATAAGCTTTGTCTAAACTGAAACCGGAGCACCTTACAGTGAAGTCTGCCTGTGTTTGTTCTTTTAATTGAACATTAGTTTTTATGTAATCTCTCATATGTCCATTTATATTCAGCTTGTTATGCTCAGGTCTACAGTGGGACCGGGGAATTTACACGCTTGAAACGTGACTGCTTAAAACGAAGCGTCGCCACCACAGCCGGTTTTCATCTCTTCCAACCAGTTTGAGGTCCTCAGCTCTTCTACTTTACCTTCACCTGCTTAATCCCTCAAGGACAACCCCTCAGGGCAGTGTTCTCATTGATGGAGATTCTACTGAAAACCACTTAAAAGTATCGAGCCCGAAGAGTAACACCACTGTCTCCTGTTTTCCAGATGCAGTGTCCTGGACTTTGCCAGGATGCTTCCCTTGGCACTGCGGCAACGTGATGCCTTTGGCACAGTGCTTCTCTACTATTCTCCTCCTGACGCAGCGAGTTCCTGATGTTAGTGAACTGAATAATCAGCAGGTAAGTATTTTTTTTCTATTTTAATAATTATTTATTCTGTCATTTTTCTGCTTGTATTAGCAATTTGGTCAGTGTCTGATATTCAGTATAGGACACCCAGTCAGCTAAGTACTGAGGTGCTTTCCTATCTCTCTTTGAAAAGCGTGTACTGTGTTTATCTCCCTCTGTTTGAGCACCATCTTGAGCTTCAGTTTAAGACTCTTGAACCTCTTCTGGAGTCTGATCAACACTGCTGGCTGTTGGAATGGGGGGTACACTCCTCTCACCTTGGGATCATCAGCTGTCATTGACTGGTCAGTCTAAGTTTGCTGTTCTTTAACACACTTTGTATAAAATTTCATAAGCCTGTGTTTAAGGACTTACCCTGTGTCTGGATAGTAGACTAGGTATGATGGACTGTTCTTGTTGTACCTACAAAGACTCCCTTTCACATTTTGACTCTAGCTTCTATCTGTCATGTTTGCAAGTGTAGCATGCTGCTCCAAATACTCTCCTCTTTGAAAGGCTTTCTCTGTCAACGTAGAGTCATTGAATACATATATAAAGCTGCTGCGGTCTCACGCCTTACCCCCTGCTTACAGAGTAATGACTGTAAATGTGTTGCTGTGAACTCTGAACCATTATGTGAACAAATACATTTTACTGATCCATATGGAGAAGAATCGGCCAAACATCTCTCAGTAGCTTTAACTGTTTCACCCTTAGTTTTCAGGAAGTTCACAGACTGCATCTGAGTAATCCTCAGTAAATGTCTGAGTGACTCTCCAACCCTGGATCTGTCCAAAAGCTCCTTAAATTAGTAACCTCATTAAATATTCACGAAGCTTCAGCCGCATTGGTCAGTATATAATGCACAGTCTCAGCCAATCAGGAGCCTCCACTGTAAATCAGCAGGGTGGTCTTGCAGCAGTGTGCAGGGCGAACGAACCGGTGTGACTGAGCTCTGTAGCTCCTCTGGAAGACTAAACTGTAGAAACTGCTCAAGCTGTGTGGCTGTGGGTGCGTTTAATTTTGAGTCTGTGACACAAAGTAAGCTGCTGTTCATTTAGTTTGGGAATGGCTTAGTTCTGTTGCTATGCTAGCTTTCTCCTTAGCAATGTAGCTTCAGTGCTTACCTATGTATTACTGAATTTTCATGGTTTCTGTTATTTCTTCATGTTTCACACTACTGAGCTGGTTTAGGTTAGTATGGATGGTGTAATTCTGTGGATTTGTGCTAAATTTGTGTTCTTAGTCAACGTCCTGGTGTTTATTGAACTGCTGCTCAGTTTCCTCTTTTCGTCCTTGTGGGGGCGCTAAAACCCAATAGATTAACCTTTGAAAACGGTCAGAGGCAGGTTAAACTGAACTGTGAAGTCTGCAGACATCAGCTTTATCAATCTTACCCTTGATCTTCATGCTCTCTACTGCATAATGTGAAACATCATAATTACAGTGAACAAGGATTTCATGCTGTTTGAATATTAAAACACACTGCAACCTTCACCACTGTGATCATTGACCACATTAAGGTACAATAGGCTTTAGTACTCTTTAATGGTGAACTTGGTACCATTTTTGTGGCCCTGTCTTCTTTATCTGAGCCAGTTGTTGTGATGCTTGTGCTCTCTGCTCCCTGTGTTACTGTACAGTACTCTGTCTCACTGACTGTTGTATGCGTTTCTGTCTGTGTGTTTACTCGGAGGCAACCACGGAGGAACAAGCTCTCCAGGAGGTCATCAAGCTTGTACAGCAGATCCAGCTGCTGTTGTAGAGGCTGTCCAAACTTCACCAACGGAAGACAAGACTGGAGGCTGCCTGTGTCTCCTCCAACGCCGGGGTCTTAATTCGAGCACTTCCGGCACGGCAGACACCGAAGGTCGTCATCTGGAAGTGTCAGCGTGGGTGGGAAAAGCAGAGGGCTGGTTCGCTTTGGCACCATCGTTCTTCACTATTCTCCTGATGCAGTGCGGCATCCGGTCCTCTAACACAGAGATGAGCTTCACTTGAGCCGCCTGGGGTCCATCGTTCTGTCCGGGAACATCAAGAAGGTGCCAGGCCAGGACTGCCTGGCCCTTCCCAGTCAGGTTAGTGAACTGCATAGTTGGCAGGTAAGTGATTTACATGATTTACTTGATTCCACCCGTTTATTCTGTCACTTTTCTGCTTGTATTAAAAAGTAACATATCAGTGCCACTCATAGTCTCAATACTGCAGGATTTGTCTGAAATACTGTCATGGTTTGTGATTGTAACTTCGGAAAATCTTATTAAAATTCCATCTTTCCATATATATATATATATATATATATATACACCCCCCCACAAACAAGCAAGATTTCTGGCTCTCACAGACCTGTAACTTCTTTAAGAAGCTCTTCTGTCCTCCACTCGTTATCTGTATTAATGGCACCTGTTTGACCTCGTTATCTGTATAAAAGACACCTGTCCACAGTCTCAAACAGTCAGACTCCAAACCTCCAACCTGCTTAAGCCAGTACATGTCCAGACCCGTCTGAAGTGAACCACCTTAGTTCACTAGATCTCTGTGAAACTAAATCAAGGGTGTAGGTCTGTTTATTACATTGGTGGGGGTCATAAAATTGGTTCACACAGGGTCTCCTGGAAGCGGACTCTTTTTACATTTTTGATGAACCTAAAACTCTAACTGTAAAAAACAGGTAATTTCTGAATATGAAGCACATACAAGTGTCCAAAGAAACACAAAGGGTAAGAGAGTAAATGTAAATGACTGCAGAATTTTAAATAGTGAAATAGATTTCAAACTGGGTGCTAACCAGCCAATTAATCCTCAGTCCATATTGTCTATTTAAGTCAAGCCAGGTTGCCAAGTAGTATTAAATTTACCACTGCACCCAATTTTAGGTAGGAGGGTTTTTCCTCTTTCCCTTGAAGTAATCTTAGCCAGCACTTTTTGAACAAGATTTCCCCAGATAAAGCTTTGGAGGAGTCCCACCGAATATTGCTGTTGTAGGGGAAGGCTGGATCGGCTGTTTGAAGACTCCTGAAAAGAAGTAGAAAACATAATTCCAAAAGACTGTCATTTTTAGACAAAACCAGAACGTGTGCCTGTGCTGTTGAATCTATTGTGTGATAGACGTCAAACAGAATCATGTTTTAAACAAATTTTGCCAGCCTTACCAGTGTAAGGAATGCACTATTTTAAACTGAATTATAATGTGTTTAAACATATAGATGAGGAGAGTTCTCTACAGTATTTTACCACCATTCAGTAAATATATTGATGGACAGATGGATCCTCCACCTACTGCTGCTTTAATAGAAGGGTTTTTTTGTCAGACTCAGTTCTGAAGTCTTCCACCGGCGTTCCGTTTACTGCAGGATTAAAGTGTTTCTCTACATTCCTAAGACTGACTGATCGAGTTGATTCTTTAAGCGCAAAGAAGCAAATTCCACTACCACAGTTTGAGGTTCCATCGAAATCCCAATATTCTTCTGGGTCCAGAGTTTTCAGAGACAGGATCAGAAACCGACAGAGGCGGCCGCCGTCATCCCAATGAGTGATTCTGAGTCAATTCAGGCGCTCTACTGACTCCGAGACTCTGTACCCAAGGTGACTGTAAGTAAATTAATTAGCTTGCTTTACGAATTTAGAATAAACAGGAGGAGACAAGACGCCATATTCTTAGACCTTCAGGTTACTTTATCCCGGATCCCTTTGATATTTTCATTTTTGTTTTAGTCCATTGACTTTTTGCAGTGACTCGGACTCAAAGGACGAAGATGTCCAAAGCATTGCCTTAAGACCATTTCAGTCTCTCAGTTGTCTGAACTGGGAACTTCTCAGGATCCAGATTTGTTTTAATTTAGAAGATTCTTGGAATATTTTAATTCTCATGTTTTTAAACCAGAGAATTTTTCAGGGATCCAAATTTATTAAAATTCGAAGTTTCTAAGACAAGATTTTAGGAGATTTAATTCTCAGTACTGTTCAACCTAGAAGATTTTGTAAAGGAATCCGAATTAATTTTGTAGAAAATTCTAAGATTTTAAAGCAAGGTTTTGGAAACAAATACCCAAGGAGTTGGACTGTACGCTTAAAATGAATGCATAATTAATAACATGCTAATAATCATAATTGTAACTAAGTATAAAGGTGTATGCTATGTTTAGCTATATATATTTATTTATTTATTTATTTAATATCAGCTTTGTCGTCTTTATCTGAGCCAGTTGTGATGCTTGTGCCCTCTGCTCCCTGTTACTGTACAGTACTCTCTCACTGACCGTCGTTTGCTTTTGTCTGTTTTCTCTGGAGAAACTTGGCGACTGCGGAAGAGCGGGATCTCCTGGCGCTCTGCATGGAGGTCATCAAGCTTTACTGCTGCTGTTGTAGAGGCAGTCCAAACTCAGAAGCCCATGACTCCTCCAATGCTGGAGATCTTAAATCCAGCACTACCAGCTGAGGGTTGTCGTCTCCCTCGACGAGGGCTCCTCCTCCACCACAGCTGATTTTCACACTCAGCGAACTGTTGCGAGGTCCTCAGCTCTTCGACTTCACCTGCTCCCTCACCGAGGACCGCTCCTCAGGGCAGTATTTTCATTGTTGGAGGTTCTACTGTAAAACCCTTAAAAGTATCGGGACCAAATAGTAGCACCAATCTTTTTTCTCTCCCCCCCCCCTCTCCTTCTCCAGGAGTGCTGGACATGGCCAGGTGGCTTCAGTACCATCAATCTCCACTTTTCTCTGGCCGATGCAGTGAGGCCCTGAAGGATCACTGTCACACACTTCTGGACACCATTCGGAAAAAGACAGGACGCCAGGGTAGGCAACTGGAGTGAGCAGGTGAGTAATTTTACATGATTTACTGGATTTAATAATAATTTATTCTGTCATTTCTCTGCTTGGTTTGAAAAGTAATATATAAGTGTCACTCAGTCTCCATACTGCAGGGTTTGTATGAGATACCGTGTCTGTTCTCCACATGGTTTATAATTGGAGCTTCAGAAAATCTACTTTAAGAATCTTATAAGAATTAATACAAATTCTTCCATATTTCTGAGTACAAGCAGTTCTCCCGTTTAATTTGGGCTGTTAAATATACAATCTCTAAAGTGGTCATTGTCAATGAAGGTATGACCGCTATCCAGTCACAGTTTATCAATCTTACCCTTGATCTTCATGCTCTCTACTGCATAATGTAAATCATCATAATTACAATGAACAAGGATTTAATGCTGTTTTGAATATTGTAACCCACTGCAACCATCACAGAAATGGTCGTGACGGCATCACCACAGTTCAGTTCTGTGCACAACCCAAACCTCAGGTTTTAAAGCTAAATGCTCGACAGCTAGTGTTTTCATTAATAACCTTCTAGAGTTCTGTCTCACTGACCGTTGTTTGCATTTCTGTCTGTTTACTCTTGAGGAACATGGTGACCACGGAGAAACAAGCTCTCCACACGTCATCAAGCTTGACCAGCAGATCCAGCTGCTATTGTAGAGGCAGTCCAGACTCCTCAGACGGAAGACGAGGCTGGAGGCTGCATGTGACCCCTTCAATCAGGCAGTCTTAATTCCAGCACCACCGGTGCAGCGGACACAGAGGGTCGTCGTCGTCACCACTCCTCAGGACGGTGTTCTAACTGTTGGAGATCTTCTGTAAACACTTCAAGATATCGGAACCTAAAGAGTAACACCACTGTCTCCTGTTTTCCAGCTGCCCGTGTCCTGGGCGTCGCCAAGCAGCTTCCCTTGGCGTTGCGGCAGCATGACTCTTCAGCACCATCATACTCTACTATTCTCCTCCCGACGCAGCGAGGTCCTGAAGGAGCACTGCCGCACGCTTCTGCACACGGTTTGGAGAAAGACTTTCAGCCACCTATCCGCTTACTGACGAGTGCACTAGTAGTTCTCCCAGCTCTGTGTTTTAAACACATTCTGCCAGTCTTGCCTTAGTCCAGTGTAAGAAATGCACTATTTTAAACTGAATTATAATGTGTTTAAACATATAGATGAGGAGAGTTCTCTACAATATTTTTCCACCATTCAGTAAATATATTAATTGACAGATGGTTTTATCCACCTACTGCTGCTTTAATACTTGTAAGGGTTTAATATAAAATGAGTTCAGTAACAGAGGTGGTGCCAATTTACCTTTTACCTACTTTTTTTTTTTTTTTTTCCTGTGTTGACCTTCAGAGCCGTATCTAATAATGACGAGGAAGTCACAAAACTACGTAGCTGCAAATAACTGAAAAAATAAGCTTGAGGATTAAATTCAGTTCTAAGTTCAAAAGATTACCCAGCCTCATTACAGGGGGCTTAGAAAATCAGTGTAATTAGCAAATGGACGCCAGAGGTGATGAAACCAGTGCACTTCAGCAAATCGAGATCAAGAAGACAATTAAAAAACAGTAAGTGTGTGAATGTCACGTAGTGCACGGTCATCGTGTATTTGTGGGGTATAAAAAGTGGAACGCTGTACAGCAAGGTGTTTTTAAATCGGGCACTGTTCTCAAGTCTTCCACTGGCGTTACATTTACTGCAGGATTAAAGTGTTTCTCTACATTCCTAAGACTGACTGAGTTGATTCTTTAAGCGTGGAGAAGCAAATCCCACTACCACAGTTTTTCCCAATATTCCTCTGGGTCCAGAGTTTTCAGAGACAGGATCAGAAACCGACAGAGGCGGCCGCCGTCATCCCAATGAGTGATTCTGAGTCAATTCAGGCGCTCTACTGACTCCGAGACTCTGTACCCGAGGTGACTTTAAGTAAATTAATTAGACCGCTTGCCTTATGAATTTAGAATAAACAGGAGGAGACGAGACGCCGTATTCTTAGACCTTCAGGTTACTTTAACCTGGATCCCTTTTGATATTTTCAAATTTGTTTTAGACCATTGACTTTTTGCAGTGATCCGGACTCAAAGGACGAAGATGTCCAAAGCATTGCCTTAAGATCATTTCAGTCTCTGCACTGGGAATATCTCAAGATCCAGATTTGTTTTAAATTGGAAGATTCTAAGATATTGTCTATTGGAATATTTTGATTCTCAGGGTTGTTTGAAGCAGAGAATTTTTTTAGGGATCCAAATGTATTGAAATTCAAAGTTTCTCAGAAAAGATTTTAGGATATTTAATTCTTTGTACTGTTCAACCGAGAGAATTTTGTAAAGAGATCCGAATTTATATTTGTAGAAAATTCAAAGATTTTAAAGAAAGGTTTTGGATTTTTTTTTTTTGTTCAATGAGAGTTTTTGAAAGTTCCAAGACAAGGGAGCAAAGTTTATAATCTCCAAAGAGTTCTGACTGTACACGTGAAATTAAAGGCAGTGAAAAGAAACAGACATTCAAGCAAAACAAACTTGCATTAGCCAGGAAGACGAGGATTACTCTGATTTGGTGGCTCATAACTCTGATTCATGCAATGCAGGAGGAAGAGCGTTCTTTTATAAAGCCCCAACTTTGGAACAAGTTCCCTGTTAATATCCGGGAATCAGACCCACTCTCAGTCTTTAAATCTAGATGAAAAACTTCTCTCTTTACACCAGCTTTCAGAGAACTCTCCAGTTCTGTGTTCTGTCCTGCTCTGATTACATTTCACCACTGTTCTGCCTGCTCTGATTCCAGGCTTTTTATTACCATTATTGTGGTTGTCTGTAACTATTTCTGCTACAGGTCTCTCACTAAACGTAAAGCTTGTTCTAATCTTCATCTTTTTCTCTCTCTCCTCATGTCCTGAGCTGCCTGCCTGGAGTTGCCCTTTTTTGGTTCAGTTCCTACGTCTTGGTATCAGGCCTGTTCCTCTACTCAGCTTCAACACAACAGGAGGTGTCCATGTTCCGGAATCAGGCCTGTCTCTCTACTCAGCATGGACTTTAACATGAACACTGAGCAAATGTCCAGCACCTTCTCATACTTCATAACCTGCTCCTACATTAGCTATAGCTCTTCATTATCTCTGTCCAGCACCTACTCCTACTTCATAACCTGTTCCTACATTAGCTATAGCTCTTCATTATCTCTGTCCAGCACCTACTCACACTCCTACTTCATAACCTGTTCCTACATTAGCTATAGCTCTTCATTAACTCTCTGTCCAGCACCTTCTCACACTCCTACTTTATAACTGTATATTATTTGTTTTCTTATTATTATACAGTGCTTGAAAGTCGGAGCAGAGTTCTGTTATTCACTACTCTGCTTTGACTGCCTGCGGTTTTGCTTTTATGCCTTCAAACTCTATAGCGAGTGTGGACTTGAGTTCTGACCCGAGAAGCTTGGAGATGTTCGTTTTCAATGCACAGAGGATCTCTCCATGTCTGTTAGCTTAGATGTTGATCTACTGCTGTGATCATTGACCACTTTCAGGTAATTAAGCCTATTATACTCTTGTACAACTTTTGTGGCCGTGTTTTCTTTTTATTAGCTTTGTCTTCTTAATCTGAGCCAGTTGTGATCCTTGAGGTCTCTGCTCCCTGTGTTACTGTACAGTACTCTGTCTCGCTGAGCGTCGTTTGTGTTTCTGTCTCTGTGTTTTAATCAGTGGAGTCCACGGAGGAACAAGCTCTCCAGGAGGTCGTCAAGCTATTATGGCAGATCCAGCTTCTGTGCTGTCCAAACTCCACAGACGGAAGATGAGGCTGAAGGCTGGCCGTGACTTTCAACCCCTCCAACTTAATTCCAGCTCTACCGGCGCAGCGGACACAGAGGGTTGTTATCTACACTCCTGCACCTGAGAGGCCCTGGAAGCGTCACCGTGGCAGGGAAAAGCAGAGGGCTCTTCCACCGCCACAGCCTTTTTTCGCATCTGCTAACTTGTTCGTGGACCTCAGCTCTTCACCTGCTCCAGCACCGAGGCCGACTCCTCAGGGTGGTGTACTCACTGTTGGAGATTCTTCTGTAAAACACTGAAAATTATTGACCCTAAAGAGTAATGCCACGGTCTCCTGTTTTCCAGGTGCCCGTGTCTCTACTATTCTCTACCTGATGCAGCGTGGCCCTGAAGAAGCACTGCCGTACGCTTCTGGACAGTGTTCGGGAAAAAAGGCAGACACCAGGATCATCGTCTTCTACCCCCTGACCACTTACAGATGAGTGAGCGAGCCGTTTCCTCGGCTCTTAGCGATCCACTGCTGGCTGCTGGACAGGTCCGTCTGCGCTGACTTCGTAGAGAACTGGGAGAGCTTTCGGCTGTGTCCGGTCCTCTAACACAGAGATGAGCTTCACCTGAGCTGCCTGGGGTCCATCGTTCTCTCTGGGAACATAAAGAAGGTGTCAGGCCAGGACTGACTGACCCTTCCCAGTCACACTGTCAGGTTGGTGAACTGCATAGTTGGCAGCTAAGTGATTTACTTGATTCCACCCATTTATTCTGTCACTTTTCTGCTTGTATTAAAAAGTAATAGATCAGTGTCACTCCTCAGTGTCAAATCCTGCAGTATTGAGACTGTCGTGGTTTGTAATTGTAACGTCGGAAAATCTGCTTTAAAAATCTTTTTAGAATTTAGATAAACTCTTCCTTCTTTCAGAGTACAAGCAGTTCTGCATTGAATTTGGGCTGTTAAATATATGATCTCTAGCCTCTAAAGCAGTCGTTGTCAATGAAGTTGTGACTGCTAACCTGCTTAGTTCACTAGATCTCTGTGAAACTAAATCAGGGGTGTAGGTCTGTTTATTACATTGGTGGGGGTCATAACATCGGTTCACACAGAGACCCCTGGAAGCTGAGTCTAGTCAATTTTAGGTAGGAGGGCTTTTCTCTTTCACTTTAAGATTTCAGTGTAACTGACTGTACGGTAAGGTTTTTTTGGTCAGACGCAGTTCTAAAGTCTTCCACCAGCGTTACGTTTACTGCGGGATTAAAGTGTTTCTCTACATTCCTAAGACTGACTGATCGAGTTGATTCTTTAAGTGTGGAGAAGCAAATCCCACTACCACAGTTTTTCCCAATATTCCTCTGGGTCCAGAGTTTTCAGAGACAGGATCAGAAACCGACAGAGGCGGCCGCCGTCATCCCAATGAGTGATTCTGAGTCAATTCAGGCGCTCTACTGACTCCGAGACTCTGTACCCGAGGTGACTAAGTAAATTAATTAGACCGCTTGCCTTATGAATATAGAATAAACAGGAGGAGACAAGACGCCGTATTCTTAGACCTTCAGGTTACTTTAACCTGGATCCCTTTGATATTTTCAAATTTGTTTTAGACCATTGACTTTTTGCAGTGATCCGGACTCAAGGGACGAAGATGTCCAAAGCATTGCCTTAAGATCATTTCGGTCTCTGAACTGGGAATATCTCGGGATCCAGATTTGTTTTAAATTGGAAGATTCTAAGATATTGTCTATTGGAATATTTTGATTCTCAGGGTTGTTTGAAGCAGAGAATTTTTTTAGGGATCCAAATGTATTAAAATTCAAAGTTTCTCAGAAAAGATTTTAGGATATTTAATTCTTTGTACTGTTCAACCGAGAGAATTTTGTAAAGAGATCCGAATTTATATTTGTAGAAAATTCAAAGATTTTAAAGAAAGGTTTTGGATTTTTTTTTTTGTTCAATGAGAGTTTTTGAAAGTTCCAAGACAAGGGAGCAAAGTTTATAATCTCCAAAGAGTTCTGACTGTACACGTGAAATTAAAGGCAGTGAAAAGAAACAGACATTCAAGCAAAACAAACTTGCATTAGCCAGGAAGACGAGGATTACTCTGATTTGGTGGCTCATAACTCTGATTCATGCAATGCAGGAGGAAGAGCGTTCTTTTATAAAGCCCCAACTTTGGAACAAGTTCCCTGTTAATATCCGGGAATCAGACCCACTCTCAGTCTTTAAATCTAGATGAAAAACTTCTCTCTTTACACCAGCTTTCAGAGAACTCTCCAGTTCTGTGTTCTGTCCTGCTCTGATTACATTTCACCACTGTTCTGCCTGCTCTGATTCCAGGCTTTTTATTACCATTATTGTGGTTGTCTGTAACTATTTCTGCTACAGGTCTCTCACTAAACGTAAAGCTTGTTCTAATCTTCATCTTTTTCTCTCTCTCCTCATGTCCTGAGCTGCCTGCCTGGAGTTGCCCTTTTTTGGTTCAGTTCCTACGTCTTGGTATCAGGCCTGTTCCTCTACTCAGCTTCAACACAACAGGAGGTGTCCATGTTCCGGAATCAGGCCTGTCTCTCTACTCAGCATGGACTTTAACATGAACACTGAGCAAATGTCCAGCACCTTCTCATACTTCATAACCTGCTCCTACATTAGCTATAGCTCTTCATTATCTCTGTCCAGCACCTACTCCTACTTCATAACCTGTTCCTACATTAGCTATAGCTCTTCATTATCTCTGTCCAGCACCTACTCACACTCCTACTTCATAACCTGTTCCTACATTAGCTATAGCTCTTCATTAACTCTCTGTCCAGCACCTTCTCACACTCCTACTTTATAACTGTATATTATTTGTTTTCTTATTATTATACAGTGCTTGAAAGTCGGAGCAGAGTTCTGTTATTCACTACTCTGCTTTGACTGCCTGCGGTTTTGCTTTTATGCCTTCAAACTCTATAGCGAGTGTGGACTTGAGTTCTGACCCGAGAAGCTTGGAGATGTTCGTTTTCAATGCACAGAGGATCTCTCCATGTCTGTTAGCTTAGATGTTGATCTACTGCTGTGATCATTGACCACTTTCAGGTAATTAAGCCTATTATACTCTTGTACAACTTTTGTGGCCGTGTTTTCTTTTTATTAGCTTTGTCTTCTTAATCTGAGCCAGTTGTGATCCTTGAGGTCTCTGCTCCCTGTGTTACTGTACAGTACTCTGTCTCGCTGAGCGTCGTTTGTGTTTCTGTCTCTGTGTTTTAATCAGTGGAGTCCACGGAGGAACAAGCTCTCCAGGAGGTCGTCAAGCTATTATGGCAGATCCAGCTTCTGTGCTGTCCAAACTCCACAGACGGAAGATGAGGCTGAAGGCTGGCCGTGACTTTCAACCCCTCCAACTTAATTCCAGCTCTACCGGCGCAGCGGACACAGAGGGTTGTTATCTACACTCCTGCACCTGAGAGGCCCTGGAAGCGTCACCGTGGCAGGGAAAAGCAGAGGGCTCTTCCACCGCCACAGCCTTTTTTCGCATCTGCTAACTTGTTCGTGGACCTCAGCTCTTCACCTGCTCCAGCACTGAGGCCGACTCCTCAGGGTGGTGTACTCACTGTTGGAGATTCTTCTGTAAAACACTGAAAATTATTGACCCTAAAGAGTAATGCCACGGTCTCCTGTTTTCCAGGTGCCCGTGTCTCTACTATTCTCTACCTGATGCAGCGTGGCCCTGAAGAAGCACTGCCGTACGCTTCTGGACAGTGTTCGGGAAAAAAGGCAGACACCAGGATCATCGTCTTCTACCCCCTGACCACTTACAGATGAGTGAGCGAGCCGTTTCCTCGGCTCTTAGCGATCCACTGCTGGCTGCTGGACAGGTCCGTCTGCGCTGACTTCGTAGAGAACTGGGAGAGCTTTCGGCTGTGTCCGGTCCTCTAACACAGAGATGAGCTTCACCTGAGCTGCCTGGGGTCCATCGTTCTCTCTGGGAACATAAAGAAGGTGTCAGGCCAGGACTGACTGACCCTTCCCAGTCACACTGTCAGGTTGGTGAACTGCATAGTTGGCAGCTAAGTGATTTACTTGATTCCACCCATTTATTCTGTCACTTTTCTGCTTGTATTAAAAAGTAATAGATCAGTGTCACTCCTCAGTGTCAAATCCTGCAGTATTGAGACTGTCGTGGTTTGTAATTGTAACGTCGGAAAATCTGCTTTAAAAATCTTTTTAGAATTTAGATAAACTCTTCCTTCTTTCAGAGTACAAGCAGTTCTGCATTGAATTTGGGCTGTTAAATATATGATCTCTAGCCTCTAAAGCAGTCGTTGTCAATGAAGTTGTGACTGCTAACCTGCTTAGTTCACTAGATCTCTGTGAAACTAAATCAGGGGTGTAGGTCTGTTTATTACATTGGTGGGGGTCATAACATCGGTTCACACAGAGACCCCTGGAAGCTGAGTCTAGTCAATTTTAGGTAGGAGGGCTTTTCTCTTTCCCTTTAAGATTTCAGTGTAACTGACTGTACGGTAAGGTTTTTTTGGTCAGACGCAGTTCTAAAGTCTTCCACCAGCGTTACGTTTACTGCGGGATTAAAGTGTTTCTCTACATTCCTAAGACTGACTGATCGAGTTGATTCTTTAAGTGTGGAGAAGCAAATCCCACTACCACAGTTTTTCCCAATATTCCTCTGGGTCCAGAGTTTTCAGAGACAGGATCAGAAACCGACAGAGGCGGCCGCCGTCATCCCAATGAGTGATTCTGAGTCAATTCAGGCGCTCTACTGACTCCGAGACTCTGTACCCGAGGTGACTAAGTAAATTAATTAGACCGCTTGCCTTATGAATATAGAATAAACAGGAGGAGACGAGACGCCGTATTCTTAGACCTTCAGGTTACTTTAACCTGGATCCCTTTGATATTTTCAAATTTGTTTTAGACCATTGACTTTTTGCAGTGATCCGGACTCAAGGGACGAAGATGTCCAAAGCATTGCCTTAAGATCATTTCAGTCTCTGAACTGGGAATATCTCGGGATCCAGATTTGTTTTAAATTGGAAGATTCTAAGATATTGTCTATTGGAATATTTTGATTCTCAGGGTTGTTTGAAGCAGAGAATTTTTTTAGGGATCCAAATGTATTAAAATTCAAAGTTTCTCAGAAAAGATTTTAGGATATTTAATTCTTTGTACTGTTCAACCGAGAGAATTTTGTAAAGAGATCCGAATTTATATTTGTAGAAAATTCAAAGATTTTAAAGAAAGGTTTTGGATTTTTTTTTTTGTTCAATGAGAGTTTTTGAAAGTTCCAAGACAAGGGAGCAAAGTTTATAATCTCCAAAGAGTTCTGACTGTACACGTGAAATTAAAGGCAGTGAAAAGAAACAGACATTCAAGCAAAACAAACTTGCATTAGCCAGGAAGACGAGGATTACTCTGATTTGGTGGCTCATAACTCTGATTCATGCAATGCAGGAGGAAGAGCGTTCTTTTATAAAGCCCCAACTTTGGAACAAGTTCCCTGTTAATATCCGGGAATCAGACCCACTCTCAGTCTTTAAATCTAGATGAAAAACTTCTCTCTTTACACCAGCTTTCAGAGAGCTCTCCAGTTCTGTGTTCTGTCCTGCTCTGATTACATTTCACCACTGTTCTGCCTGCTCTGATTCCAGGCTTTTTATTACCATTATTGTGGTTGTCTGTAACTATTTCTGCTACAGGTCTCTCACTAAACGTAAAGCTTGTTCTAATCTTCATCTTTTTCTCTCTCTCCTCATGTCCTGAGCTGCCTGCCTGGAGTTGCCCTTTTTTGGTTCAGTTCCTACGTCTTGGTATCAGGCCTGTTCCTCTACTCAGCTTCAACACAACAGGAGGTGTCCATGTTCCGGAATCAGGCCTGTCTCTCTACTCAGCATGGACTTTAACATGAACACTGAGCAAATGTCCAGCACCTTCTCATACTTCATAACCTGCTCCTACATTAGCTATAGCTCTTCATTATCTCTGTCCAGCACCTACTCCTACTTCATAACCTGTTCCTACATTAGCTATAGCTCTTCATTATCTCTGTCCAGCACCTACTCACACTCCTACTTCATAACCTGTTCCTACATTAGCTATAGCTCTTCATTAACTCTCTGTCCAGCACCTACTCACACTCCTACTTCATAACCTGTTCCTACATTAGCTATAGCTCTTCATTAACTCTCTGTCCAGCACCTACTCACACTCCTACTTCATAACCTGTTCCTACATTAGCTATAGCTCTTCATTAACTCTCTGTCCAGCACCTTCTCACACTCCTACTTTATAACTGTATATTATTTGTTTTCTTATTATTATACAGTGCTTGAAAGTCGGAGCAGAGTTCTGTTATTCACTACTCTGCTTTGACTGCCTGCGGTTTTGCTTTTATGCCTTCAAACTCTATAGCGAGTGTGGACTTGAGTTCTGACCCGAGAAGCTTGGAGATGTTCGTTTTCAATGCACAGAGGATCTCTCCATGTCTGTTAGCTTAGATGTTGATCTACTGCTGTGATCATTGACCACTTTCAGGTAATTAAGCCTATTATACTCTTGTACAACTTTTGTGGCCGTGTTTTCTTTTTATTAGCTTTGTCTTCTTAATCTGAGCCAGTTGTGATCCTTGAGGTCTCTGCTCCCTGTGTTACTGTACAGTACTCTGTCTCGCTGAGCGTCGTTTGTGTTTCTGTCTCTGTGTTTTAATCAGTGGAGTCCACGGAGGAACAAGCTCTCCAGGAGGTCGTCAAGCTATTATGGCAGATCCAGCTTCTGTGCTGTCCAAACTCCACAGACGGAAGATGAGGCTGAAGGCTGGCCGTGACTTTCAACCCCTCCAACTTAATTCCAGCTCTACCGGCGCAGCGGACACAGAGGGTTGTTATCTACACTCCTGCACCTGAGAGGCCCTGGAAGCGTCACCGTGGCAGGGAAAAGCAGAGGGCTCTTCCACCGCCACAGCCTTTTTTCGCATCTGCTAACTTGTTCGTGGACCTCAGCTCTTCACCTGCTCCAGCACCGAGGCCGACTCCTCAGGGTGGTGTACTCACTGTTGGAGATTCTTCTGTAAAACACTGAAAATTATTGACCCTAAAGAGTAATGCCACGGTCTCCTGTTTTCCAGGTGCCCGTGTCTCTACTATTCTCTACCTGATGCAGCGTGGCCCTGAAGAAGCACTGCCGTACGCTTCTGGACAGTGTTCGGGAAAAAAGGCAGACACCAGGATCATCGTCTTCTACCCCCTGACCACTTACAGATGAGTGAGCGAGCCGTTTCCTCGGCTCTTAGCGATCCACTGCTGGCTGCTGGACAGGTCCGTCTGCGCTGACTTCGTAGAGAACTGGGAGAGCTTTCGGCTGTGTCCGGTCCTCTAACACAGAGATGAGCTTCACCTGAGCTGCCTGGGGTCCATCGTTCTCTCTGGGAACATAAAGAAGGTGTCAGGCCAGGACTGACTGACCCTTCCCAGTCACACTGTCAGGTTGGTGAACTGCATAGTTGGCAGCTAAGTGATTTACTTGATTCCACCCATTTATTCTGTCACTTTTCTGCTTGTATTAAAAAGTAATAGATCAGTGTCACTCCTCAGTGTCAAATCCTGCAGTATTGAGACTGTCGTGGTTTGTAATTGTAACGTCGGAAAATCTGCTTTAAAAATCTTTTTAGAATTTAGATAAACTCTTCCTTCTTTCAGAGTACAAGCAGTTCTGCATTGAATTTGGGCTGTTAAATATATGATCTCTAGCCTCTAAAGCAGTCGTTGTCAATGAAGTTGTGACTGCTAACCTGCTTAGTTCACTAGATCTCTGTGAAACTAAATCAGGGGTGTAGGTCTGTTTATTACATTGGTGGGGGTCATAACATCGGTTCACACAGAGACCCCTGGAAGCTGAGTCTAGTCAATTTTAGGTAGGAGGGCTTTTCTCTTTCCCTTTAAGATTTCAGTGTAACTGACTGTACGGTAAGGTTTTTTTGGTCAGACGCAGTTCTAAAGTCTTCCACCAGCGTTACGTTTACTGCGGGATTAAAGTGTTTCTCTACATTCCTAAGACTGACTGATCGAGTTGATTCTTTAAGTGTGGAGAAGCAAATCCCACTACCACAGTTTTTCCCAATATTCCTCTGGGTCCAGAGTTTTCAGAGACAGGATCAGAAACCGACAGAGGCGGCCGCCGTCATCCCAATGAGTGATTCTGAGTCAATTCAGGCGCTCTACTGACTCCGAGACTCTGTACCCGAGGTGACTAAGTAAATTAATTAGACCGCTTGCCTTATGAATATAGAATAAACAGGAGGAGACAAGACGCCGTATTCTTAGACCTTCAGGTTACTTTAACCTGGATCCCTTTGATATTTTCAAATTTGTTTTAGACCATTGACTTTTTGCAGTGATCCGGACTCAAGGGACGAAGATGTCCAAAGCATTGCCTTAAGATCATTTCGGTCTCTGAACTGGGAATATCTCGGGATCCAGATTTGTTTTAAATTGGAAGATTCTAAGATATTGTCTATTGGAATATTTTGATTCTCAGGGTTGTTTGAAGCAGAGAATTTTTTTAGGGATCCAAATGTATTAAAATTCAAAGTTTCTCAGAAAAGATTTTAGGATATTTAATTCTTTGTACTGTTCAACCGAGAGAATTTTGTAAAGAGATCCGAATTTATATTTGTAGAAAATTCAAAGATTTTAAAGAAAGGTTTTGGATTTTTTTTTGTTCAATGAGAGTTTTTGAAAGTTCCAAGACAAGGGAGCAAAGTTTATAATCTCCAAAGAGTTCTGACTGTACACGTGAAATTAAAGGCAGTGAAAAGAAACAGACATTCAAGCAAAACAAACTTGCATTAGCCAGGAAGACGAGGATTACTCTGATTTGGTGGCTCATTACTCTGATTCATGCAATGCAGGAGGAAGAGCGTTCTTTTATAAAGCCCCAACTTTGGAACAAGTTCCCTGTTAATATCCGGGAATCAGACCCACTCTCAGTCTTTAAATCTAGATGAAAAACTTCTCTCTTTACACCAGCTTTCAGAGAACTCTCCAGTTCTGTGTTCTGTCCTGCTCTGATTACATTTCACCACTGTTCTGCCTGCTCTGATTCCAGGCTTTTTATTACCATTATTGTGGTTGTCTGTAACTATTTCTGCTACAGGTCTCTCACTAAACGTAAAGCTTGTTCTAATCTTCATCTTTTTCTCTCTCTCCTCATGTCCTGAGCTGCCTGCCTGGAGTTGCCCTTTTTTGGTTCAGTTCCTACGTCTTGGTATCAGGCCTGTTCCTCTACTCAGCTTCAACACAACAGGAGGTGTCCATGTTCCGGAATCAGGCCTGTCTCTCTACTCAGCATGGACTTTAACATGAACACTGAGCAAATGTCCAGCACCTTCTCATACTTCATAACCTGCTCCTACATTAGCTATAGCTCTTCATTATCTCTGTCCAGCACCTACTCACACTCCTACTTCATAACCTGTTCCTACATTAGCTATAGCTCTTCATTAACTCTCTGTCCAGCACCTACTCCTACTTCATAACCTGCTCCTACATTAGCTATAGCTTTTCATTAACTCTTTGTCCAGCTTCCCATTTCACCCTAAAGATGTCACTCCAATCGGAATCAAACAAATTGGCTAGGAAAAGCTAGCATCGTGGTTTACTGATCACACAACCACACATGTAGTATGAACCTGGTTATTCGTAGCTGTGAGCGTCAATAGTGACACAGAATTAGTTTCTTTAACTCCAGTGTTATCAATATGATTGAGCGATCATCCCTACTTTATAGTCTTTAATATCAGCTTTGTCTTCTGTATCTGAGAGTTGTGATGCTTGTGCTCTCTGCTCCCTGTGTTTCTGTACAGTACTGTCTCACTGACCGTCGTTTGCGTTTCTGTCTCTGTGTTTACTCTGGTGCCCGTGGAGGAACAAGGTCTCCAGACTCAGCAGGGAGGTCGTCCAGCTGTTGTTGTAGAGGCAGTCCAAACTCCACCATTGGAAGGTGGGCAGGGTTTTTATCTCCACTCCCACACTGGAAAGGGACCCTGGAGTGTCAGTGTGGCCAGAAAAAAAGCCAAGGGCTTCTCCACAATCACAGTTGGTTTAAATCTCTGCTTACCGGTTGGAGGTCCTCAGCTCTTCCCCCTCTCCTTCACCTGCTCCGTCACAGAGGACAACTCCTCAGGGTGGTGTTCTCATTGTTGGAGATTCTACTTTAAAACACAACACAGTAAGAGTAACCCCACAATCTCCATTTTTTCAGATGCTTGTGTCCTGTATGTTTTCAGGCGCCTTTGGCACTAACGTTCTCCACTATTCTGTTAAACTCTGATGAGTTTACCCAGCTCCTTACGCTCCACTGCTGGCTGCGGGACAGGTGCATCAGCGCTAAATTCGTAGAGAAAGGGGAGAGCTTTCGGGAGCATCTGGGGTCCATCGTTCTCCCCAGGAACACCAAAAAGGTGCTACGTCAGGACTGTCTGGCCCTTCCCAGTCAGGTTAGTGAAATGGATAGTGGGCAGGTAAGTGATTTACATGATTTACTCTATTTTATAACCATTTATTTTGTCATTTCTCTGTATTAAAAAGTTAAATGGTTTGTAATTTTGACATCAGAAAATTAATATTTTAACAATTTTAATCTGAATTATAATGTGTTTAAACATTTAGATGAGGAGAGTTCTCTACAATATTTTACCACCATTCAGTAAATATATTGATGGACAGATGGATCCTCCACCTACTGCTGCTTTAATACTTGTAAGGGTTTCATATGAAAGGAGTTCAGTAACAGATATGGTGCCAATTACAATTTTTATCTGTGGGTTGACGTTCAGAACCGTATCTAATAATGACGAGGAAGTTTGTGGACACAAAACTACGTAGCTGCAAATACCTAAAAAAAAATAAGCTTGAGGATTAAATTCAGTTCTAAGTTCAAAAGATGAAAAGACCTCATTAATGGTAGAGGGAGTGAAGGTTGTTCATCAGGCTGTATATAGATCATTCATTTAGTGAAAAGACTCTTCCAATCAGCAGCCTCGGGTTCGATACCCGAGCTCTGCAAACCACTCTTGAGCACCTTCTTTTGTGTGGGCCGCAGCAATGGCTGCTCACCGCTCTAGGAATGTGTGCTTACTGTCCACTTGGGGGGGGGGGGGGTTCAATATTGTGGGGGAATCTTTTCAGGTGTTTCAATATTCTATGTATTTGCTGTTTTCAGAAACAGACAGATGGTGGCTTTTGTTAGTTTGAAACAATGAGGTCTATCATCTTCACACCAGCCTCATCACAGGTTGTTTACTGCAAGATTAAAGTGTTTCTCTACATTCCTAAGACTGACTGATCGAGTTGATTCTTTAAGCACAAAGAAGCAAATCCCACTACCACAGTTTTGGAGGTTCCACAGAGATCCCAATATTCCTCTGGGTTCAGAGTTTTCAGAGACAGGATCAGAAACCGACAGAGGCGGCCGCCGTCATCCCAATGAGTGATTCTGAGTCAATTCAGGCGCTCTACTGACTCCGAGACTCTGTACCCGAGGTGACTATAAGTAAACTAATTAGACCGCTTGACTTATGAATTTAGAATAAACGGGAGGAGACGGGACGCTGTATAAAAGGGATCCCGGTTAAAGTAACTTGGAACACTTAAAGTCTCTGCCCTAAAACTAATTTGAAAATTTAAGGAATCTGGATTTTGTCTTGGAATATTTTGATTCTCAGGGTTGATTTTAAAATGTTTAAAATCAAAGATTTTTAGGACAAGGTTTTGGAAATGATTTATCTCTCAGGGCTGTTCAAATTAGATTATTTTTTAAAATAGTTTTGTGATGATGGCTTAATTTACAAAATATCCAGAAGTTTTCTTTTTGCAGACAACAGGATGCAATCACAGTGGCTGTTTTTTGAGAGAAGTCATTCCATGGTGCGAGCAGCTTTTTCAGTGCTGACAGACTCCAAACACTCCATACAGAGCGACGATTGGATCATGGTGAAGGACTTCAAGAGGAAATTGTATCACCTCAATAGTTGGGGCCTTGGCAGGTTCTTTACATCACACAAACTGCTGTTCTAGTAGCAGAAAGGGATTCTTGGGTTCCTTGTTCACACTGCAGGAAAGTTCACATGCCCGATCCGAGTGCAGATGGTGTACAGTACTCTCTCACTGACGTCGTTTGTGTTTCTGTTTGTGTTTACTCTCTAGAAACACTGCGACCGCAAAGGAACGAGCTCTCCAGGCACTCTGCAAGGAGGTCATCAAGCTTGACCGACTGCTGCTGTTGTAGAGGAACTCCTCCAACCCGGCTGTCTGTGTCCATTACGCCGGCAGTGCTGGAATTAAGAGGGTCGTCGTCTCCACTTTACCTCTGCTAACTGGTTCGAGGTTATCAGTTCTTCAAGCTTTACCTTCACCTGCTCCAGCACAGAGTACAGCTCCTCAGGGTGGTGTTGTCACTGTTGGAGATTCTTCAGTAAAACACTGAAAAGTATCGGAGGCCAAAGAGTAACACCACAGTCTCCTGTTTTCCAGCTGCCTGTGTCCTGGATGTCGCCAGTCAGCTTCTGCACTTGTCTCTTTCCAATGCCACTCTGAAAAAGACAGATGGCAGAATAATCTACCCAGCTCTTCTCGCTCCACTGCTGGCTGCAGGACCAGTCCCTCAGCGCTGAATTTGCAGAGAACTGCGAGAGCTTTTGCTCTTCCCAGTTACACCTGTCAGGTTAATAAACTGGATAGTGGGCAGGTAATTGATTTACATGACTCTTGTTTCAGGGATAGACGATACGTATCTGGCCAATGTCTTTCTCAAACCACAATAGTATTTTTTACTAAGATAAAAATGAATACAGATTATGGTCGTGCAGCTCGAACACAAATTTACTGCACATTATGAGTTCAGTTCTCAATTTAGGAGTAAATAAACAGACAGGGTTCAGAGGACGAGCCGAGTTTTGTGGGGAGCAGCGAAGGGTTTCTTGAGGAATAATTCTATTGGGTTTGCTTCTTGGTAACAGAAATGGCCTAGGCCGCAAGTATCTGCCCTTTAAACTTGAAGCGCTTGAAAGGTCCAATCAACAGTCTCTCTTTCTGGTGATATGGCAACACACACAGTCTCCACTTATATTCCAGTGGTGGACCACTTTAGGTATTTGGGGGTAGCCTTGCATCCCTCATTGAGTGACTGTCCTTAAAAATTTCAGTGGTATACTAAAACAAATTAAAATGAATACACTCAATGAGACACGCGACAGGATTGTAGTGGTAAAATATATATTCTGCCTAGACTGAATTTCTGTAGTTATAGGATTTATATGACCTTTGCCCCTGCCTATAAAAATATTGGGATACACTCTAAGGTACTATCCATGTACATTTGGAATGGTAAATTACCTCAAAAGAAATGATCTACTTTATAGAGGTGTAATTCAGATAGTGGTCTTGGATTTCTAGATTTTGAAATGTATGCTCAGGCATTTACCTTAAAACCTTGATCAACATGCCTGAATCAAAGTGCTCATAATTCATGCAGCTCAATAGAGGCTCTGGTAGCCCCATATAAATTACAAGGTCTTATATTTTGGGATGTTCTCACTAGATTTTGGACCCATAATTTCACACCTTATATTAATTTGGCATTAACAGTTGTTGGGCAAATAATCTCTAATATGCATGAGTTCTCTACACTCTTTCATAATCATACTTTACTGATGGCCCTTCCCCCAGTAGAAGAGCAAAGAAGTTCGATCTCCAGGCGATATCTGCAGTAAAAAAATGGGTTAAGATCTTTCCAGGCTCTTAAAGAGCAATGTAATGCGTCCAGCACCTCTTTCTTTCTCCTCCCTTACCTTCTTGGTGAAGGAAAAAAAGACTCTTAATCTGTGCTCTAACCGCTGCAAAAAATAAATACTTTATATATTCATTTTTTGTATGTTTTTTATGGGGGGGGGTATTTTAAAGAATGAGAAATATAATTACAGAGTTCTCTCACAACAAATCTTATACAAATCACTGTTATAAATAAAACTTTCCTCAATAAGAGTGGGAAGATTTAGTTGTTAGTTTTTTAATAGAAAGAGTAAAGAGAGTGAGGAAGTCACTTAAGTTTAAATGAAGTCTTGTTGCTGGGTTTTATATAGTCCAGCCATTAAAACCAAATTTGTCCTTTTGAATTCTTAATGAATAAGCTAGCTTCTCCATAACAACAATGTCAATCCACTCATGAATTTGAAGAAGTTCAGTAGACAAGCATTTTCTGGTGATTACTATTTTTTTTTTTTTTTTTTTTTTTTAATATATATTTATATATATATATTTTTTTTTTTTTTTTTACTTGTTGCTGACAATTGTTTGTTGATATGCTGTCCTGCTCTGGGTTCTAATATTGGGTCATTCTCAGCTCACTGTATAGCTGTGCCTATGACTATTTACCTGCATGCACTTTCACCTGCCCTCACATTTTTACCATTTTTGACTTGATGTCACATTTGCAGCAGCTCTTAAAATATCCGGTGTTGACCAGGGGAGGACTGGTTCCCCTTTTCAGTCTTGGTTCCTCTCAGGGTTTCTTCCTTTTCCTTTTTATGATGAATTACCACAAATGTCTAAAACCCTGCTTTCATTTTGTCATTGTGTAGAGTTGTGTAGAACTCAATAATCAGTGTATTCTGTATTGTTCTCTTACTTGAAATGACCTGAGTGGCTGCTGCTGTTGTTGTGGTGGTTGTTGTATTTTTAGATGTATGTGATCAGAAGGTAGGACCATATGAAGAGTCAGTGGCAACGGCTGGTAAACAGTCATCCTGACTCCATCCTACATTGACAACACAGCCTAAGGTGTGAGCCTAGCGCCGCCTTGGCTGCCTGTGATGACGGTGACACTCCACACTTTGAAACTTTTAGCTCTGAAGGGCAAAGACTGAGACAGAACAAGTCTTGACACAGCACCGTTTGAACAACGGCATTGGACTGATTGTGTTACTTGTTTCCCACCACCTACAAGATCTGATCCAGGACGCTTTTTCAGTTGGAACAGAAATGGACTTTAAGGTTGGGGATGTACCCAGACCAGAAATGAACTCTGGACTATTTAGAACACTTTCTGAGTGATATGGCCCAGAACATTGTGTTTTTCTTTGGCATCCTTTCAGGAACCCAGGACTATCCTTCTCACACACCAGGACAATGCACCACCTAATGTTTTATTTGTCAATAATACCAATGTCAATGTCACATGTGGGTGTCCTATGTAGCTTTTACAGCCAAAGTGCTTCAGGACTGAAATTAGGGTTGAGCACAGCAGTTTTTACGGGATAGTTGGATTCCATGTTTGGTAGATGGAAAAGGTTTATGGTCACTTTCTCTAGTCTAATCATATGAATTTCTATGCTTGTGCTCAGTGGCTGCTGTATTACTCTGTGCATTCAAGGTTTTATTATGTTAAGTCTGTTTCTTTGCAAGTGTATTTTGACCACAATTCTTTCTCTACTGTAATGACCTTGAATTCTGCCCGTGTTTAGCAAAGGACATTTTATAGTATCCAATCCTGAGAGAAAACAAGGACTGACGACACCTTTATACTCAAAGATGTTTTAAATTGTCCTGAAACCTTTTACTGTTTTCTGCTCACCGTGAAATGACTTCCAGCCTACCAATTGGATCTTGTCCCACTGTTACCACTTTTCCCACCTACCCCCCCAAACAAATCCTCCTAACTTATTGTGTGTTCCCTCCTTTCTTTTCTTTCGCTCTATAGATCTCTCTCGCTCTCACGCTTTTTCTCTCATCCTCACCTCATTGCATGACCATGCATTACCTGCCTGGACTTTAACATTTCACTCACACAAATTTCCATATTCTTTTAATTCAATTATTGTGCTATATGTTGTCAACCAGAGGAGGATGGGTCCCCTGTCGCAAGTTTTCTTCCTCTCGAGTTGAGAGTACTGTTGCCACTAGCTTGCCCAAAAGAGGCTCATACCCTTATCTCTGTAAAGCTGCTTTGTGACATTTGTTGTAAAAAGTGCGTTATAAATAAACTTGAAAGGAAACAAAGCATTAAAAAATCAATTCAGTTTAACAATTGTTCATATTTTTTTGCCTATTACTCTATGTTTTTCCTGTTTGTTTTTTTTTATTATTGCTTATTGACACTTTGCCAAGTTATGATGCCAACTGCAAGTACTTTCCTGCTTTAGGGAAGCTAGGCCTGTTAAGGCCTGGATTTCATAAATATTTATTTATATTCTGAAAGCAATGTCTGAAGTCTTTTATTTATTTATTTATTTATTTATATTTATATTTATATTTTTATATATATATATATATATATATATATAAATAAAATGCATAGTGGGGGGGGGGGAAGTATTTAGTCAGTCACCAATTGTGCAAGTTGTCCCACTTAAAAAGATGAGAGGCCTGTAATTGACATCATAGGTAGACCTCAACTATGAGAGACACAATGAGAAAAAAAAAATCAGAAAATTACATTGTCTGATTTAAAAAAAAATATTTGCAAATAATGGTGGACAACAAGTATTTAGTCAATAAAAAAAATTCATCTCAATACTTTGTTATATATCCTTTGTTGGCACTGACGGTGGTCAAACGTTTTCTGCAAGTCTTCACAAGGTTGCTGGTATGTTGGCCTATTCCTCCATGCAGATCTCCTCTAGAGCAATGATGTTTTGGGGCTGTCGGTGGGCAACACAGACTTTCAACTCCCTCCAAAGGTTTTCATAGGGGAGACTGGCTAGGCCACTCCAGGACTTTGAAATGCTTCTTACGAAGCCACTCCTTTGTTGCCCTGGCAGTGTGCTTGGGATCATTGTCATTCTGAAAGACCCAGCCACAGTTCATCTTCAATGCCCTTGCTGATGGAAGGAGGTTTGCACTCAAAATCTCACAATACATGGCCACATTATTATTCATTATTCATAAGACATTCTCCCAATACTCTGTCCAACATCCAAATACTCTCTAGGTGTAGTGCGTTACTGACTGTAGCCTTTGTAACGTTGGTCCCAGCTTTCTGCAGGTCGTTCACTAGGTCCCCCCGTGTGGTTCTGGGATTTTTGCTCACCGTGATCATTTTGACCCCACAGGCTGAGATCTTGCTTGGAGCCCCTGATCGAGGGAGATTAGCAGTGGTCTTATAGGTCTCCCATTTTCTGATTATTGCTCCCACAGTAGATTTCTTCACACCAAGCTGCTTGCCTATTACAGATTCAGTCTTCCCAGCCTGGTGCAGGTCTGCAATTTTGTTTCTGGTGTCTTTCGACAGCTCTTTGGTCTTCACCCTAGTGGAATTTGGAGTGTGACTGTTTGAGGTTGTGGGCAGGTGTCTTTTATACTGTTAACTAGTTCAAACCGGTGCCATTTATACAGGTAACGAGTGGAGGACAGAGAAGCCTCTTAAATAAGAAGTTACAGGTCTGTGAGAGCCAGAAATCTTGGTAGTTTGTAGGTGACCAAATTCTTATTTTCCACCATTATTTGCAAATAAATTCTTTAAAAAAAATCAGACAATGTGATTTTCAGAATTTTCTTTTCTCATTTTGTCTGTCATAGTTGAGGTCTACCTATGATGTCAATTACAGGCAGTTACAGGTGTGCAAGTGGGGGAACTTGCACAATTGGTGACTGACTAAATAAACCCCCCCCCCCCCCACTGTGTGTGTGTGTATATATATATATATATATATATATATCTATATATATATATATCTATATATATATATATCTATATATATATATATCTATATATATCTATATATATCTCAAATAAAAGCAGCTGAGACCTTCAAGGTTGTTGTACACCTCTGTGACCAGCAGGTGGAGTCAGTATGCTGAGTTTCAGATGTAGTGGGGAAATCACCTGGTTTAGGACCAAACTGTGTTCAAACGCTGTGAGTTTGGGTTAAATTAGCGTGGATTGTTGTGATCTGAGGATGATAAACTGCTGGAGGAAACTTTAAGCTGTGTTTAAAAGCCCCCTGTTTGTGTTTTTTCAGCTCACAGCTAGTTACAGTTAGCTTGTCCTGTAGTCACTTAGCTAGCGGCCTCTCCTGGGGTCCTGAAGCTCCAGCGCTCAGCCCTGTTGATGTCCTCTGCTGCCTGTCAGTGCAGGTTAGCCCTCGGAGCTAATGAATGTTCGGGGTATTTAGCAACTCATTTCTGTGGAAACATTGGATTTTTGTATCTTTCATACACCTCTTTGTATATTCATAATAATAATAATAATAATGATGATGATGATAATAATAATAATAATGATGATAATAGAACACATTCTAGATGATTTCTGATATTGTATTATTTTATTAAAGGTGGTGAGAGTGGAGAAGGAGGTGAAGGAGGAGAGGGAAAAGGTGCTGAGATATTTAAACTGCTCTGGTCCATCAGTATGACCAGCCGGACCAAACTGGTCAACCACCTTGGTCACACTGATAGACCCGCTAAACCATCCCTCCCACAGAAAACCATGTGATGCCGTGCTGGTCAGGAGCTAAGTAAACTGCTGGACCAGCTGGTTTACCAGCATTACCGGGACGTTTCCCCTGGACGACCAGCTTTTTCAATCCCCTTGACCATCAAGGTCCAGCTTAGATCATCTGAAGGCAGTTGTTACCAGTTGATGTGGATTTTTTTAGTCAGTGAAGAAACAGAAACAATAGGTTTAAAGTCCATTTGATGGACAAAAGTATGTGGACACCCTTTCTGATGATTGAGATATGGTGTTTAAGCCACACAAGCGTCAATTGTACTACTGATAGGTTGCTTAAATGTTCAGACGAAGGTGAGCTACATTTTTTTTTTTTTAATATTGTTATTGTATTTTTATCTGGGCAGAAACCTCTTCAGCGAGGTGCTCCTGCACTCAGGCCAACTCCAGAGAGCACACCCAACATTGCCTCCAGCAGCTCTCGCAGCTTCTCCTCGACCTTCTCGTTCTCCATGGGGCGTGGACATCATCCTTCATCCTGGAATCGGCATCAGCATGACCAGCCTCACCAGGCCAGTTAACCAGTATGACCAGCTCTTGACCAGCTTGACCGGTTTTGTCCAGTCTCTGGATTTTCGTCTCCACTGTCTCTGGATGCTCCGAAGTAGGATCTCATTCAGGTGACGTGTTTTGGACGTGTTGGGCTCTCGAGCAAGGCCCTTAACCCTCCTGACTGGCCTCCACTCCAGGTTAGTTTAATGGATTGCCCTCGGCTAACTTGTAGGTAGAGTGTGTGTGTGTGTGTGTTGGTTTGAAGTGTAGTCCTGATCTGTAGCAGTGGTATTATCAATTTTATTGGGGATTATTATTCTGATTATTAGTGTGTAACTCTGACCAGGGGTCCGGCAGCAGCGCTCTTGCTCCTTGTTCTCCTCTTTTGTTCCTCTGTTGGTTTTGTTTGATGTGGCCTGTCTGAAGCTCGGCTACGTGGTTTTCTTTAGTTTTGCTCTCGCCCTTTCTGAAGCGCTGCTTCCTGCTCTGTTTTCCCTTCCTGCCCTGTCCTGCTTTTACACCCAAGCTCGGCTTGTGGTCGTCGGTTCTCCTCATCCCCTTGTCCCTTCCGAGCACTGCTCAGTCGCCTTGGCTTTCCCCACCCAGCGTCGTGTTTTCCTCCCAGATCCCTGGATTGTGATTTTGGCTCAGTCCTGCCTTATGTGTCATTATTATTATTATTAATATTAATAATAATAATAATAATATTTTTATTAGTGTATTATGATATATTTCTGATATATGTCTCAGTCTCAATACTCCAAACACTCTTATTCTCATTCATCCATGCTCAATCCTCCAATCACGGTTTCTCTCTCTCTCTTCCATGCTCAATCCTCCAAATCAATCTTTCCCTCACTAAAACCCTAAATCCCCCGGTGAGCAAGCCAAAGGCGACAGTGGCAGGGAAAAACTCCCTCACCGCTGGAGGAAGAAACCTTGGGAGGAACCAAGACTCACACGGGGGGACCCATCCTCCTCTGATCAGAACTATTGATAAATGAATGATAAATTCACGGATCGGTTTAGTTCAGTTCGGTTCGGTTTCAATCACTCCCTCACTGCTGCAAATTCATCATGGATCTCGCCTAGGTTCACTCTAGTTCCCTCGGAAGAGCTTCCTCATCCTCCCTCGAAGTGATCGTGAGACTCTGAGGATCGGTGCTGCAACATATTTCTTAGCTGCCCTTTTAACTGCAGCACAAAGCGGACTACAGTTAAAGCAGCCGGACTCCTCCCCGACAACCTCTACACCAGCTCTACTGCCACTACCGACTTCCTGGACTGGGTCGACTGGGTCTGGATAAAAACTGCTGCCCTCGTCAACGACGGTCACAACGAATCTGCCGATAACTCTGGGGGCCCTGCAGAAGCAATGGGGAGATGCAGGCATTGTTAGTGAGCTGATTCTGTACGGTAGCTACGTCTAAACAAGCTCTTCACCTTTAGTGATCTTTATCATGGCATAATATGGACACTTCACCAAGTGTGTGTGTGTGTCCTTAGTGGCAGTGTTGCCAGACTGACTGTGTAAGAAATAATCAGACAAACTTACCGACGGTTTTCCTCCGAACGCTGGATGGCGTTCTGCTCATAAGCGTTCATTATGGAGAAGAGAAGACCGCTGGATGAGGACAGGCTGCTCCAATCCAGGTCCTCGTCCTCGCTGTCTACCTGCCTGTCCTCACTGCATTCTCCACTGTGTTTCCCTGGAATTCCACACACTTTCACCTCTGGAGAGCTTTCAGACTCGGGGAAAGATGAGTTTGCAGAATCTCTCCTTTCCCTGTTAATGAAAATGCAGGTGATTGTAGTAAACAAACAGTGGACCGATCTGGAGGAGGGGGTCACAAAGCAGGATTCCCAGCTCAGCCAGAGAGCTCAAGCCTAGAGTCCAGCCTGTTCCATTGACCTGAGCCTGTTGCCATTGTCCCATTGAGAAATGCTGCTTTGTGAAACACCGCCGTGCAGTTCTTCAGAAAAGCCGTTTATTTACTATAGCTAATCAATCAATAAAGGATCAATAAAAACAGTAATAAATAATACATCCATTAACAAAAGGACTCGACACTGGAGTTCCAGCACAGCGCTCTACTTACTGTTCTTGCCTGGCCTGCAGCCAAGAGTGGTTCGCCACGTTTCTCACCGAAGGCCGGGTGAAGGGATTGAAGCGCAGCATATAAGAAATGAAGGGCCGACAGGGCTCCTCCACTGCGACCCCACACGGATACTCCACAGCTTTACGCTGGAGCTGGTCACAGGTAGTTGCTATGATGTCTCAGGTGGTTGCTATAGCATTGCCAGGTGGTTGCTATGGTGTCACAGGTGGTTGCTATAGCATTGCCAGGTGGTTGCTATGGTGTCACAGGTGGTTGCTATGTGGTTGCTTAGGTATCTCAAGTGATTGCTTGAAGTTACACCTTAACATTCAATGTTAGTGTAAACACAGTACTACCTTAAAAGACGTTCCACCTTAAAATTCAGTGTCAGGGTAAACTCAGTACTACCTTAAAAGACGTTCCACCTTAAAATTCAGTGTCAGGGTAAACTCAGTACTACCTTAAAAGAACTTCCACCTTAAAATTCAGTGTCAGTGTAAACTCAGTACTACCTTAAAAGAAGTTCCACCTTAAAATTCAGTGTCAGGGTTAACTCAGTACTACCTTAAAAGAAGTTCCACCTTAAAATTCAGTATATATATATATATATATATATATATATATATATATATATATATATAATGATAAATAATAATAATAATAATAATAATAATAATAATAAAAGCAGCTGAGAACTTGTGATAAAACTCTGATGCACAATGTTCTGATGATTTTATAGGGTCAAACAAAAAAACAGGCAACGATTGCTATTGGCTGAACAGAATGGACAATGGCATTTCAGCAGTGGGGAGTTTGGGAGGAAGATATCGGCTCTTTATTGTGAAGATCTGTTCATAAATATATTTAATTAAATATTACCACAGAAACAATTAACATTTAATTACAAAAATAAAAGTGAAGTGTAAAATCTGGGACCCATTTATGGAGTGTTCTTGGCCCTTTACCTGAACTCCAGATATTATAGAGCATTTCCTACATTCCATAGAGTCTCTCTCTATTGCACTGACCAATGCTGTACTGCCATGATTTTTATATTTATTTCTTTATTTTTTGGTCATTATTTTCCGCTTCCTCAGCAGGTATTGTGTCTTAGTTTATTAATGTTTTTTTTAATATATAAGTTAAAAACATAAAAATAAATTTACCAAAAGAAAAGTAGAAATGCAGAAATAAATAAATGTAGATGTTGAACTTCTGTGTCAGTGAGGTTTACCTTCAACAGACCTGGCTGTATTCAATCAGATCAGTCTAAATATCACTGCAATTTGGTTCATATCTTAACCACAGGGGCCAATACTTTTCCACAGCACTGTGTGTACATACAGTTCTATACAGCCAATGAGGAACTGACCTCAGTAACCTGACTCCTCCTCTCCATTGTGATGTCATGTTGATGACATCACAGAACCTATAAATAGGCTTGTTCTCCCTCATTGGCTCAGTTAGGATTCGGCAGCCCGCGAGACAGCTGATTCCTATGTTGTCAGTGACACTGATGTCATTTGGCTGAAGCTCTTATCTAGAGCCAACTTATCTAGAACCAGCTTCCATCTGCAGGGAAACAATGGAAACCAAAAAAGCCTTGAGGAGCCTGGGCTTTCAGGTGGTTCGCAAAATCGGTGAAGGAAGTTTTGGAAAGGTGATGCTGGCCACGTCCAAGAAGTACCCCGACCAGGTGGCCGTTAAAACAACGGACCTCAAGTTGATGAAACCTGGTTTTGTTTCCAAATTTCTGCCCCGGGAACTCGCCGTTCTCCGAAAAGTACAGCACCCTCACATTGTTCAGGTGCATGACATCCTTGAGTTGAGTAACAGGCACGTGTTCATCGTGATGGAGGCTGCCGCAACCGATCTCTGTCACATGATCCAGGAGCTCCACCACATCCCCATTGACCAGGCCAAAAGGTGGTTCTCCCAACTCGTCAGTGCCGTGGTCTATCTGCACCAGCAGAACATTGTCCATAGAGATCTGAAGTGCAGTAATGTTCTGCTGACTGCTGATGACCGAATCAAACTGACCGACTTCAGTTTAGTTCGCATCTCAAGAGGCTTCCCTGACCTGAGCGAGACGTACTGTGGCACTCCTCACTACGCTGCTCCTGAGGTGCTTCTGCATGAGCCCTACGACCCGAAGAGGAGTGATGTGTGGAGCCTGGGTGTGATCTTGTACACCATGGTCACTGGGTCCCTGCCCTTCGACAGCAACAATCTGAAAAGGCTCCCGCATCTCCAGAAGCAACCCTTGAAGTATCCAGATGGTGTCACAGTGGATGAGCCCTGTAAGAACTTCATCTCCTACATGCTGAAGTTCCATTATTACCTTCGGCCTTCGGTGGCAGAGGTGGCACAGCACCAGTGGCTGCAGTTACCTGAAGACCGGTGAGTAAACCATTGAGCTGGAACTGGAGTCTCTAGTTCCAGGTTTATAAATATAAAGAATATTTCGTTGTACTTTTATTTGAATTGGATTTTTGTTTGTGATTAATATTTATTTTTAGATTGTGGGTTTATATCTCTATATAAAGAAGAACCCATATTGTATTAGAACGTTACTAGAAGTCTCCTGTAGATGTAAATTAAAGCACATATAGGAAGAAGAGGGGGGTCAGATTGGGGCAACATTTGAAGAACTATTAAACACTGAACTGCTAGAAGTTCTTTTAGAAGAGCTGTTAGGATTAGGATTAAAACTGGATCAGGACTAAATAAACTGCTGATTCCAGCAGGAATGCACAGGAGAAAGAGGTCCTCACAACCTCCTCAACCTTCTAACTTTCTGCTTCTTTCTTCATCTGCAGGGAGAAAATAGACACTGAAAAAGCCCTGAGAAGCTTGGGCTTTGAGGTGCTGGGCAACATCCAGGAAGGCAGCTTTGGGAAAATTAAGCTGGCCACATCCAAGAAGCACCCCAAGCAGGTGGCCATTAAAATAGTGGACCGTATATTGATGGAACCTGATTTGGAGACCAAATTTCTGCCCCGGGAACTGGACATCCTGAAAACAGTGATGCACCCTCACATCGTTCAGGTGCATGACATTTTTGAGATGCCTAACCATCTGGTGTTCATCGTGATGGAGGCTGCAGCCACGGATCTCCATCAAAAGATCCAGGAGCTCCACCACATCCCCGTCGATCAGGCCAAAAAGTGGTTCTCCCAGCTTGTCAGCGCTGTGGACTATCTGCACGAGCAGGACATTGTCCATCGAGATCTCACCTGCAGTAATGTCCTGCTGACTGCTGACGGTCAAATCAAACTGACCGGCTTCAGGTTTGGACGCATTTCAAAAGGCTCCCCTGAAGAAAGTAAGACGTACTGCTGCACTTCTTACTACACTGCTCCTGAGGTGCTTTTGGCTACGCCCTACGAGCCGAAGAAGAGCGATGTGTGGAGCCTGGGCGTGATCCTGTACGTCATGCTCACTGGGTCCAGGCCGTATGACCACACGGATTTGAAAGAGCTCCCAAATCTCCAGCAGCGACCCTTGAACTATCCGGAAGGGATGGCGGTGGAGGAGTCCTGTCAGGACCTGATCGCCTACATGCTGCAGTTCCGTCCTTTCTTTCGGCCTTCGGTAACACAGGTGGCACAGCATCCTTGGCTGCAGTCGAGTCAAGAACAGTAAGTAAACCATCGCGCTGGAACCTGAGTATCAAGTTCCAGGATTATAAACATAAAGAACATTTTCATTGTATTTGAACTGTAATTAGATTTTTGCTGATTTATTATTAAGTGTTTATTTCTTGCTTGTTTGTTTACATGTAACTGAGTTGTTTATTCATTTCTATTTTATTGATTAGCTTTGAAAAACTTTGAACAAACCCTTTTCATGCTTTTGGGTTTAGTCACAGTTCCATCAGGAGTCACAGAGTGTTTCACAAAGCAGCATTTCTCAGCTTAAGCCCAGGGTTGAGGACTGGAATGTCCTTCAGCTCTTCTTCTATTGGACAGGCTGGACTCTGGGATTAAGTTCTCTGACTGAACTGAGACCCCTGCTTTGTGACTCCCCCCGAGACTGGTCAGCTGTTTACTTATTTGCTGTATTTGTCTTGTATTTTTATCAACAGTGAAATGAGTGAGACTGCAGACTCATCTGTGGCTGAGGCTAAAAGCGCTCCACAGGAGAGTGTGTTCGGGTTTCCAGAGAGACTCTGTGATGAGAGCTGTAAGGAGATCCAGCAGCAGCAGCAGAACACCATTAAGCATTTGGAGAAAATACGGTATGTTTGTTTGTTTGTTTGTTGTTTACACTATTTATGACTGCTGTATCTCTGCTCTCTCTATTAAAACAGTCAGTCTGGCAGCACTGTTCTGTAAATCAGTAAATAGGTCACATACAGTATTAGTTCACTAACAATAAGCTAATACTTATTCTCCACATTGCTTCTGTACCGTCTCCAGAGTTATAGGCAGGTTTGTGGTGGAAGCCGTTGACGAGGACGGGGAACCCAGTTCTCATGGAGACACCAGCCCACTCCAGGAAGACGACAGCAGTAGAGCTGGGGCAAGTCTAACTTGCCGAAGTGTGGAGGCTGTGGAGGAGGAGCACGGCTGCTTCTGCTGCAGTCCTTTTTGTGCTGCAGTTAAAAGGGCAGCTAAAGCTTATGTTGTCGCACCGATTATCAGAGCCTCCCATTCACTTCGAGGGAAGGTGAAGAAGTTCTTCATCTCTGCGGTGCACAACTCCTCCTCTTCCCAGCAGGGGGCTCCACATTCTGCTGCCTCCACAGAAGCTCCTGCCTGTTCCGGTCCTGAACAGAGACGTGAGGATGGGACTTCGGACATTCTGCTCCATGGGCTGATGGTGGAGGCAGAAGCTGTCCTCCCACAGCCCACAGTGAGGCAGGGAAGAAGAAGGCTGCGATTCCCCAAGTTTAAGGTAAGTGGACTGTTGAGTGATCGTGACGGTCCTTTTATACCATTGAATCACTTTAAATATTGATTAGAAATGTTTCAGTTGGTCAATCTTTGTCATTTTTGTCTCTCCAACAGATCCTGAAGAAGAGAGTTCATCCTCTGTAGACGACCAGCACGGCTCCCAGTAATGGTAGTGTACTGTCTGGGTTTGATTCTGAAGGGAAAGTCCCGCTCCATGGGCCAGAAGCTGTGCTCCCACCGCCCATTGTGATGCAGGAAAGCAGGAGACCAAGTCTTCAGCTCCCCTTCAGATTATTCAAACTGAGCTTACCCTGTTCATGCTTAGCCCAAACAAATCATGTTGGATGACCATGTGGACCCACCTCCCACAAGGTCTGGGTTGGAGATGAGTGATTGGAGGAACAGCCTGCCTGATCTCAACCCGAGGGGTAGGGTGTTATTGGACTTTTGTGCTAGTCACAATTTGTCCACAGCAAACACCATGTTCAAACACAAGGTTGCTCATGAGTGTACTTGGTACGCTCATAGTGTACCTTGAGCCAAAGGTCAGTTAATGATATTGTGCTCATATCATGTGACCTGAGGCCATGTTTGGACTCTCGGGCAAAGAGAGGCACTTAGCTGTTAACTGATCATCATCTAGAGGTGAGTTGGACCAAGTGGCGGGGAAAACTGCCAGACAGACCTACAACGGCCCAAAGACTAGTGAGAGTCTGCTGGGATAGACCTGCATCATAGAAGCAGCTGGACATTTGGATGTGGCCTAAAGCTTTTTGTTAAGTGGTGTTGAGGTGCCTTTAAACCATTAATTATTCAGTCATACATGTTTTTGACCAGAGGAGGATGGGTCCCCCTTGCGAGTCTTGGTTACCCTCAAGGTTTCTTCCTCCAGATCTGAGGGAGTTTTTACTTGCCACTGTCGCCTTTGGCTTGCTCACTTGGGGTTACATCATCAATTTTATCTAATTTCCTGATTTTTTGTAAAGCTGCTTTGCACCATCATCAGGTTTGCAGTGGCAGAAGTCCAGGGACTAGGAACAGTGTGGAGAGTCCATGGAGAATGACATTCGGGTGGCCATAAGAAGGTTCTGTAAAATTATCCAACAACTCAGAAGAAGAAGGAGAATCATTGCCCAAACTGTGGTCAGTTAGGGCGGTGAAGCTCTGCTCTCAGCTGAGGATATTGTTGGGCAGTGTATAGAACACCTTGAGGAACTCCTAAACTTGAGGAACATGCTTTCTGTCCAGGAGGTAGGGCTGGAATCTACCAGGGAGTCAGAATCTCACCATCTCTCTTGCCAAAGTCACTGAGGTAGCTGAAGAAAGCTCCATAGTGGCAAAGCACCAGAAGTGGAGGAGATTCACATGGAGGAGCTGAAGGCTCTGGGCATTGTAGGGCTGTATTGGTTGAGATGCCTCTGCAATGTTGTATGGACCTCTGGAACAGCACCTCTGAACTGGAGTACTTGGGTGGTGGTCCTATTTTCAAGAATGAGAACTGGAGAGTGTGTGCTTACTCTTGAGGCATCACACTTCTCAGCCTCTCCAGGAAACTCCATTCCAGGGTAGTGCAAAGGAGAATACACCCGATAGTTAAACCTCAGATTCAGGAGGAGCATCGCAGGTTCTGTCCTGACTGTGGAACAGTGGACCAGCTCTTCACACTCTCTCAGATAGTCGAGGGGTCATGAGTGTTCACCGTTTCAGTCTACAACCATGTTCCTCGAAGCTGTTTGTGAGAAGTGCTCGGGGAGTACGGGGTGCCGAGGTCACTGATGTGAGCCGCGCAGTCCTTGTACTCTCGGTGTGAGAGCTGTGTCTGTTCTCTCAGCACCAAGTCAAGCTTGTTCAGTGTTGCCGTTGGACTCCATCAGGGCTGTGCCTTGTCTCCACTCCTGTATGTGATATTCATGGACAGGATAGCAAGGCTTCTGTGTGTGATGGCCTCCGATGTGCACTTGAGCAGTTTGCAGCTGAGTGTAAAGCGGTCAGTATGAGAATCAGCTCCACCAGGTCTGAGGCCATGGTGGCGTCCCATTCACTCTTCATTATGGAACAAGGAGCTCTGCTATCCGGGTGAGGCTCGGAGTAGAGCTGCTGCTCCATGGTGTTGAGGTGAGCCAGCTGAGGTGATTTGGGCATCTGATAAAGATTTCCTCCGGTCATTATCAGTCCCCTGGTCCCCTCTGGACATGGCAGAATGGGAGGAGACCCAGAGGAAGACCCAGGACCTGCTGCTGTGATTATATCGCCCGGCTGGCCTGGGAATGCCTTGGGGAACCCCCAACAAGAGGTGGTGGAACTGGTTGGGGATGGGAGTGCCTGGACTTCTGTGCTCGCCTAATGCCACTGCAGTCCTGAGCTGAATTAAGAAGAGGATGATGATGATGAAGATGAGCTTCAACTTTAAGGTATGTGAACTTTTTCCTCTTCTTGACACACATAAAGCTCTGCCATAGTGCAGCTAAATGTGCAGTTAAGTTTAATAAAACATTTATTAATAGAGCAGAGAGCCTGGAGCAGAGAGCCTGGAGACATGATGGGAGGAGTAATCTGGATAATCTGGAGTGAGTCTGGAGGAGTAAAGAGGGAGCCTGGAGAAGTGATCTAGAGGAGTGATCTGGTAGAGAGTTTGTGTGTTGGTCAGCATGAATAAGAGATGTTCTGTATTACTGATGTGTTCTGGATGTTTCTTTTTTTAAAAGTATTATTATAAAATAATATAATAATAATACTGTAATAAAATAAAGTTACGTCAAAGTCAGCTTTATTGTCAGAACTGCAATATGTACAAACACAGAATTGAAATTGCTTTACTCTCAGAGCCATGGTGCAACAATAAACAGCAAACATATAAATAAACATTAAATAACAAGAAGCTTAGAAATGGTCTTTTACTAATATGTAGGAATGTAAGAGTTTTAGTGGTTGTATAAATAAATAGAGTGAAGTGGCATATGCAGCAGATAAAACATCTGGGTTTGGTTAGTGCAAATATAAACAGTAGTGCAAACTGGAGCTCATAGATTATTAAAGTGACGTGTGCAGAAGCAGTTCTTGATGATGCAGAGTTCACACACACTTAACTACACACACATGTTTATGTTCAGGGAATACTATGTGCAATACCCCCCCCCCCCATGTGCAATTAAGAGTCTTTTGCTGTAAATAATATTGTTATTGCTCTTTTAATTCTTATTTATATTGTGTGTGTGTGTGTGTGTGTGTGTGTGTGTGTGTGTTTATAGTGTAAATTATTTATCCAAATTTTTGTAACTGAGTGTCTTGCTATCGCTTTCTGCTGTTACACTGAATTTCCCCACTGCGGGACTAATAAAGCACTAATAAATCTTATCTTATTTTATCTTAACACAACAACACACCACATCAAAACAACACAACACATCAACACAACAACACACCACCACAACACAACACCACAACACATCACAACATAACACAACAACAACACAACAGAACACAACACATCAACACAACACAACACATCAACACAACACACCACAACATACCACCACAACACATCAACATAACAACACACCAACACAACACAACACATCAACACAACACACCACAACATAACACCACAACAACACAACACAACAACATAACAGAACACAACAACAACACATCAACACAACACAACACCACCATGACACAACACAACACCATAACACAACACAACACCACAACAACAACACAACACCAAAACACAACAATACAACACCACAACAACAACACAACACTTCAACACAACACACCACAACACAACAAAAATACACCACAACACTGCAACACAACACACTGCAACACTACAACATAACACAACACCACAACACAATAACACAATAACACAACACAATAACACAACACCACAACACAACACCACAACACATCAACACAACAACACAACACATCAACACAACATAACACCACAACAACACAACAGAACACAACACATCAACACAACACAACACCACCATGACACAACACAACACCATTACACCATAACAACACAACATAACAACAACACCACAACAACACAACACATCAACACAACACCAAAACACAACACAAAAACACAACACCACAACAACAACACAACACTTCAACACAACACAACAACACACAACACAACAAAAATACACCACAACACACTGCAACACTACAACATAACACAACATCACAACACAATAACACCACAGCAACACAACACAACAAAATAACACAACACCACAACATAACACCAAAACACAACACACCACAGCACCACAACACAACAACATACCACAACACCACAACACAATACAACACAACAACAACACATCACAACACAACACAACAACACACAACACAAAAATACACCACAAAACACCACAGCAACACAACACAACAAAATAACACAACACAACACAACAACACCACAACATAACACCAAAACACAACATACCACAGCACCACAACACATCAACACAACAACACAACACAATACAACAACAAAACATCACATCAACACAACACCACAACACAACACTACACAACAGCACAACACAACAACACAACACAACAACAAAACATCACATCAACACAACACCACAACACAACACAACAACACTACACAACAGCACAACACAACAACACAAAACAGCACACCACAACACACTGCAACAACACAACACACAACACAACACCACAACACAACAACACGACACCACAACACACCACAACACAACACAACAGTACAGCACCACAACACAACACCAAAACACAACACCACCACAACACACCACAACAACAACACAACACAACACTACAACACAACAAAATAACAACACAACAACACACCACAACACCACAACGACACAACACAACACAACAACACCACAACACAACACAACAATACCACAACACAACAATACCGCAACACAACACCACAACACAACAACACAAAACAGCACACCACAACACACTGCAACACAACACCACAACACACTGCAACAACACAACACACAACACCACAACACAACAACAACACAACAACACAACCCCACAACACACTGCAACAACACAACACAACACAACAACAACACAACACAACAACACAACACACTGCAACACCACAACACACTGCAACAACTAAACACAACACACAACAACACAATACATCAACACAACACACTGCAACACCACAACACTACACAACAACACAACATACAACAGCACAACACAACAACAACACAACACACCACAACAACACAACACCACACAACAAAACAACAACACATCAACACAACACAACACAACAATACCACAACACACAACACAACAACATAACACACCACAACAACACAGCACACCACAACAACACAGCACACCACAACAACACAACAAACTGCAACAACACAACACCACAACACAACAACAACACAACAACACAACAACATGACAACACCACACAACAACACAACACAACAACACCACAACAAAATAACACAACAACACCACACAACAACACAACACCAAAACAACAAAACTATTCCACAACACAACACCACAACACATCAACACAACAACACAACATAACACCACAACAACACAACAGAACACAACACATCAACACAACACCACCATGACACAACACAACACCATTACACCATAACACAACACCACAACAACACCACAACAACACAACACATCAACACAACACCAAAACACAACACAAAAACACAACACCACAACAACAACACAACACTTCAACACAACACAACAACACACAACACAACAAAAATACACCACAACACACTGCAACACTACAACATAACACAACATCACAACACAATAACACCACAGCAACACAACACAACAAAATAACACAAAACCACAACATAACACCAAAACACAACACACCACAGCACCACAACATAACACCAAAACACAACATACCACAGCACCACAACACATCAACACAACAACACAACACAATACAACAACAAAACATCACATCAACACAACAACACAACACAACACTACACAACAGCACAACACAACAACACAACACAACAACAAAACATCACATCAACACAACACCACAACACAACACAACACAACAACACTACACAACAGCACAACACAACACCACAACAACAACACAACACATCAACACAACAACACAACACAACAAAATAACACCACAACACAACCGAGTTCTGCATTTCTGGAATCCTCTGATAATTGATTAAGGCTGATCATCTGTGTAAAAAATCTCCTTCTGTTAAGAGTTTGATCTGGTGTTAAACTGCTTACAGGATTTACATCTTAAGCTCTTTTACATGCTTTTCCTTTCCCAGCTTCACCTGATGAGGTCAAAAGCTGCTAAACTTCTGGACAGGGAGGGAGGTTATAGCTAGAGAGCTCGCCCATGCCCATTACCAAGATTTTCACTCTTTCAGAAATGATTAGCTGTCCTGCACTGATTCACATCACACAGCGTTTGAGCTGGTTTAGACTCACTGTGGTGATGAAGCCCCAAGTTCAAGATTCCTTCAAGATCTGTTTAATCTAGTGTTGTATGACTGAACCTGTTAGTGCTGCCATCTGGTGACCAGACAACACACCACAACACCACAACGACACGACACAACACAACACAACAACACCACAACACAACACAACAATACCACAACACAACAATACCGCAACACAACACCACAACACAACAACACAAAACAGCACACCACAACACACTGCAACACAACACCACAACACACTGCAACAACACAACAACACAACAACAACACACTGCAACAACACAACACAACACAACAACAACACAACACAACAACACAACACACTGCAACACCACAACACACTGCAACAACTAAACACAACACACAACAACACAATACATCAACACAACACACTGCAACACCACAACACTACACAACAACACAACATACAACAGCACAACACAACAACAACACAACACACCACAACAACACAACACCACACAACAAAACAACAACACAACACATCAACACAACACAACACAACAATACCACAACACACAACACAACACATCAACACAACACAACAACACCACACCACAACAACACAGCACACCACAACAACACAGCACACCACAACAACACAACAAACTGCAACAACACCACAACACAACAACAACACAACAACACAACACAACAACACAACAACATGACAACACCACACAACAACACAACACAACAACACCACAACAAAATAACACAACAACACAACACAACACCACACAACAACACAACACCAAAACAACAAAACTATTCCACAACACAACACCACAACACAGCACACCACAACACAACAACACACTGCAACAACACAACACACAACACAACAAAATAACACAACACCACACAATAAAACAACACAACAACAACACAACACATCAACACAACAACACAACACAATAACAACACAACACAACACAGGATTTACATCTTAAGCTCTTTTACATGCTTTTCCTTTCCCAGCTTCACCTGATGAGGTCAAAAGCTGCTAAACTTCTGGACAGGGAGGGAGGTTATAGCTAGAGAGCTCGCCCATGCCCATTACCAAGATTTTCACTCTTTCAGAAATGATTAGCTGTCCTGCACTGATTCACATCACACAGCGTTTGAGCTGGTTTAGACTCACTGTGGTGATGAAGCCCCAAGTTCAAGATCCCTTCAAGATCTGTTTAATCTAGTGTTGTATGACTGAACCTGTTAGTGCTGCCATCTGGTGACCAGACAACACAACACATAACAACACAACACCACAAGACCACAACACAACACCACAGAACAACACAACACCACACAACAACACCACACAACAACACAACACAACATAAAACACCACAACACCACAACACAAAAACACCACAACACCACAACACAACACCACAACACAACAACACCACAACACCACAACACAAAACAACACAACACCACAACACAACAACACCACAACACCACAACACAAAACAACACAACACCACAACACAACAACACAAAACACCACAACACAACAAAACAACACCACAACAACACAACACAACACCACAACATAACAAACGGACATAACACCGCAAGACAACACAACACCACAACACAACACCACAACTCAACACACCACAACACAACACCACAACAATGCAACACAGCAATACAACACCACAACACAACACCACAACACACTGCAACAACACAACACACAACACCACAAAACAACAACACAACAACACTGCAACAACACAACAACACAACAACAACACAACAACACAACACACTGCAACAACTCAACACAACAGCACAACACAACAACAACACAACACACCGCAAAACCACAACACAACACTACACCACAACAACACAAAACAACACATCAACACAACACACCGCAACACTGCAACAACACAACACCACACAACAACACCACAACAAAATAACACTACAACACAACACCACAAGACCACAACACAACACCACACAACAACACAACACCACAACAAAATAACACAACACCACAACAACACAACACAAAAACAACACAACACATTAACACAACACAACAATGCAACACAACAACAACACCACAACACATCAACACAACAACAACACAACACAACAATGCAACACAACAAAATAACAACACCACAACACAACACAACAAAATAACAACACAACCGAGTTCTGCATTTCTGGAATCCTCTGATAATTTATTGAGGCTGATCATCTGTGTAAAAAATCTCCTTCTGTTAAGAGTTTGATCTGGTGTTAAACTGCTTACAGGATTTACATCTTAAGCTCTTTTACATGCTTTTCCTTTCCCAGCTTCACCTGATGAGGTCAAAAGCTGCTAAACTTCTGGACAGGGAGGGAGGTTATAGCTAGAGAGCTCGCCCATGCCCATCACCAAGATTTTCACTCTTTCAGAAATGATTAGCTGTCCTGCACTGATTCACATCACACAGCGTTTGAGCTGGTTTAGACTCACTGTGGTGATGAAGCCCCAAGTTCAAGATCCCTTCAAGATCTGTTTAATCTAGTGTTGTATGACTGAACCTGTTAGTGCTGCCATCTGGTGACCAGACAACACACCACAACACCACAACACAACACACCACAACGACACAACACAACACACAACAGCACAACATAACAACAACACAACACAACACACTGCAACAACACAACAACATAACACAACAATACAACACCACAACACAACAACACAACACAGCACACCACAAAACACTGCAACAACACAACACCACAACACAACAACACAACACAACAACACCACAACACAACACAACAATACCAAAACAACAACACAACACAACAACATAACACAATAATATAACACCACAACACAACAACACAACACAGCACACCACATCACACTGCAACAAAACAACACACAACACAACACCACAACACAACAACAACACAACAACACTACACCACAACACACTGCAACAACACAACACCACATCACAACAACACAACACAACAACAACACAAAAACAACACACCACAACAACACAACGCACTGCAACACCACAACACACTGCAACAACACAACACAACACAACAACAACACAACACCACAACACAACAACAACACAACAACACAACACACTGCTACACCACAACACACTGCAACAACTCAACACAACACACAACAACACAACACATCAACACAACACCACGCAACACCACAACACTACACAACAACACAACACAACACACAACAGTACAACACAACAACAATACCACAACACAACAACACAACACAACAACATAACACAACAATACAACACAACACAACACCACACAACAACACAACAATACCACAACAACACAAAACAACAACAACACAGCACAACAACACACTACAACAACAACACAACGACACAACACAACACACACAGCGTTTGAGCTGATTTAGACTCACTGTGGTGATGAAGCCCCAAGTTCAAGATCCCTTCAAGATCTGTTTAATCTAGTGTTGTATGACTGAACCTGTTAGTGCTGCCATCTGGTGACCAGACAACACACCACAACACCACAACAACAACACAACACCACAACACACTACAACAACACAACACAAAACACAATGACACAACACATCAAAACAACAACACAACAACACAACACAACAATACCACAACAACACAACAATACCACAACACAACAACACAATACAACAACACAACACACTGCAAAAACACAACACACAACAACACAACACAACAACACAACACAACACAACACAACACAACAACAACAACACACCACAACAACACAACACAGTGCAACACCACAACACACTGCAACAACTCAACACAACACATCAACACAACACACCGCAACACCACAACACTACACAACACACAACAGCACAACACAACACAACAACAACACACCGCAACACCACAACACACAACAGCACAACACAACACAACACAACAACAACACAACACCACAACACACTGCAACAACACAACACAATGACACAACACAACACCACACAACAAAACAACACAACAACACCACAACACATCAAAACAACAACACAACAACACAACACAACACAACAATACCACAACAACACAACAATACCACAACACAACAACATAACAAAACAATACAACACAACAATACAACACCACAACACAACACAATACAGCACACAACAACACACTGCAACAACACAACACACAACACAACACCACAACACAACACAACGACAACACAACACACAACAGCACAACACAACAACACAACACCACAAAAACACAACAATACCACAACACACTACAACAACACAACACAAAACACAATGACACAACACAACACACAACAGCAGAACACATCAAAACAACAACACAACAACACAAAACAACACAACAATACCACAACAACACAACAATACAACACCACAACAAAATAACACAACAAAAACACAACACCACAACACACTGCAACAACACAACATAACACAACAATACAACACAACAGAACACCACACAACAACACAACACCACAACAACACAACAATACAACAACAACACAACAACAACACAACACCACAACACACTACAACAACACAACACAAAACACAATGACACAACACATCAAAACAACAACACAACAACACAACACAACACAACAATACCACAACAACACAACAATACCACAACACAACAACATAACAAAACAATACAACACAACAATACAACACCACAACACAACACAATACAGCACACCACAACACACTGCAACAACACAACACACAACACCACAACACAACACAACACAATGACACAACACAACACACAACAGCACAACACAACACACCGCAACAACACAACACCAACACCACACAACAACAGAACAACACAACACCACAACAAAATAACACAACACCACAACAACACAACACAAAAACAACACAACACATTAACACAACACAACAATGCAACACAACAACACAACACCATAACACAACAACAACACAACACAACAATGCAACACAACACAACATCAATACAACAACACAACACAACACAATACAGCACACCACAACACACTGCAACAACACAACACACAACACAACACCACAACACAACAACACTACACCACAACACACTGCAACAACACAACACCACATCACAACAACACAACACAAAAACAACACACCACAACAACACAACGCACTGCAACACCACAACACACTGCAACAACTCAACACAACACACAACACAACACATCAACACAACACACCACAACACCACACCACAACAATACACAACAATACAACACAACAACACAACACAACACACAACAGCACAACACACCGCAACAACACAAAAACACAACACAACAACAACACAATACATCAACATAACACAACAACACAACACAACAATACCACAACACACAAAACAACACAAAAACATAACACAAAAATACAACACAACAATACAACACCACAACACAACAACACAACACAGCACAACACAACACCACAACACACTGCAACACCACAACACAACAACAACACAACACCACAACAACACAACACAACAACATGACAACAACACAACACCAGAAGACCACAACACAACAACACACAACAACACAACACCACACAAATACAACACACCACACCAAAACAACACAACAATACCACAACACAACACCACAACACAGCACACCACAACACCACAACACACTGCAACAACACAGCACACAACACCACAACACACAACACAACACCACAACACAACACAACAGCAACACAACACCACAACACACTGCAACAGCATAACACAACACATCAACACAACAACAACACAACAATGCAACACAACACAACATCAATACAACAACACAACACAACAATGCAACACAACACAACATCAATACAACAACACAACACAACAACACAACACAACACAACAAAATAACACCACAACACAACCGAGTTCTGCATTTCTGGAATCCTCTGATAATTTATTGAGGCTGATCATCTGTGTAAAAAATCTCCTTCTGTTAAGAGTTTGATCTGGTGTTAAACTGCTTACAGGATTTACATCTTAAGCTCTTTTACATGCTTTTCCTTTCCCAGCTTCACCTGATGAGGTCAAAAGCTGCTAAACTTCTGGACAGGGAGGGAGGTTATAGCTAGAGAGCTCGCCCATGCCCATTACCAAGATTTTCACTCTTTCAGAAATGATTAGCTGTCCTGCACTGATTCACATCACACAGCGTTTGAGCTGGTTTAGACTCACTGTGGTGATGAAGCCCCAAGTTCAAGATTCCTTCAAGATCTGTTTAATCTAGTGTTGTATGACTGAACCTGTTAGTGCTGCCATCTGGTGACCAGACAACACACCACAACACCACAACACAACACACCACAACGACACAACACAACACACAACAGCACAACATAACAACAACACAACACAACACACTGCAACAACACAACAACATAACACAACAATACAACACCACAACACAACAACACAACACAGCACACCACAACACACTGCAACAACACAACACCACAACACAACAACACAACAACACAACACAACAACACCACAACACAACACAACAATACCAAAACAACAACACAACACAACAACATAACACAATAATATAACACCACAACACAACAACACAACACAGCACACCACATCACACTGCAACAAAACAACACACAACACAACACCACAACACAACAACAACACAACAACACTACACCACAACACACTGCAACAACACAACACCACATCACAACAACACAACACAACAACAACACAAAAACAACACACCACAACAACACAACGCACTGCAACACCACAACACACTGCAACAACACAACACAACACAACAACAACACAACACAACAACAACACAACAACACAACAACACAACACACTGCTACACCACAACACACTGCAACAACTCAACACAACACACAACAACACAACACATCAACACAACACCACGCAACACCACAACACTACACAACAACACAACACAACACACAACAGTACAACACAACAACAATACCACAACACAACAACACAACACAACAACATAACACAACAATACAACACAACACAACACCACACAACAACACAACAATACCACAACAACACAAAACAACAACAACACAGCACAACAACACACTACAACAACAACACAACGACACAACACAACACACACAGCGTTTGAGCTGATTTAGACTCACTGTGGTGATGAAGCCCCAAGTTCAAGATTCCTTCAAGATCTGTTTAATCTAGTGTTGTATGACTGAACCTGTTAGTGCTGCCATCTGGTGACCAGACAACACACCACAACACCACAACAACAACACAACACCACAACACACTACAACAACACAACACAAAACACAATGACACAACACATCAAAACAACAACACAACAACACAACACAACAATACCACAACAACACAACAATACCACAACACAACAACACAATACAACAACACAACACACTGCAAAAACACAACACACAACAACACAACACAACAACACAACACAACACAACACAACAACAACAACACACCACAACAACACAACACAGTGCAACACCACAACACACTGCAACAACTCAACACAACACATCAACACAACACACCGCAACACCACAACACTACACAACACACAACAGCACAACACAACACAACAACAACACACCGCAACACCACAACACACAACAGCACAACACAACACAACACAACAACAACACAACACCACAACACACTGCAACAACACAACACAATGACACAACACAACACCACACAACAAAACAACACAACAACACCACAACACATCAAAACAACAACACAACAACACAACACAACACAACAATACCACAACAACACAACAATACCACAACACAACAACATAACAAAACAATACAACACAACAATACAACACCACAACACAACACAATACAGCACACAACAACACACTGCAACAACACAACACACAACACAACACCACAACACAACACAATGACAACACAACACACAACAGCACAACACAACAACACAACACCACAAAAACACAACAATACCACAACACACTACAACAACACAACACAAAACACAATGACACAACACAACACACAACAGCAGAACACATCAAAACAACAACACAACAACACAAAACAACACAACAATACCACAACAACACAACAATACAACACCACAACAAAATAACACAACAAAAACACAACACCACAACACACTGCAACAACACAACATAACACAACAATACAACACAACAGAACACCACACAACAACACAACACCACAACACAACACCACAACAACACAACAATACAACAACAACACAACAACAACACAACACCACAACACACTACAACAACACAACACAAAACACAATGACACAACACATCAAAACAACAACACAACAACACAACACAACACAACAATACCACAACAACACAACAATACCACAACACAACAACATAACAAAACAATACAACACAACAATACAACACCACAACACAACACAATACAGCACACCACAACACACTGCAACAACACAACACACAACACCACAACACAACACAACACAATGACACAACACAACACACAACAGCACAACACAACAACAACACAACACACCGCAACAATACAACACCAACACCACACAACAACAGAACAACACAACACCACAACAAAATAACACAACACCACAACAACACAACACAAAAACAACACAACACATTAACACAACACAACAATGCAACACAACAACACAACACCATAACACAACAACAACACAACACAACAATGCAACACAACACAACATCAATACAACAACACAACACAACCGAGTTCTGCATTTCTGGAATCCTCTGATAATTGATTGAGGCTGATCATCTGTGTAAAAAATCTCCTTCTGTTAAGAGTTTGATCTGGTGTTAAACTGCTTACAGGATTTACATCTTAAGCTCTTTTACATGCTTTTCCTTTCCCAGCTTCACCTGATGAGGTCAAAAGCTGCTAAACTTCTGGACAGGGAGGGAGGTTATAGCTAGAGAGCTCGTCCATGCCCATTACCAAGATTTTCACTCTTTCAGAAATGATTAGCTGTCCTGCACTGATTCACATCACACAGCGTTTGAGCTGGTTTAGACTCACTGTGGTGATGAAGCCCCAAGTTCAAGATCCCTTCAAGATCTGTTTAACCTAGTGTTGTATGACTGAACCTGTTAGTGCTGCCATCTGGTGACCAGACAACACACCACAACACCACAACAACAACACAACACCACAACACACTACAACAACACAACACAAAACACAATGACACAACACATCAAAACAACAACACAACAACACAACACAACAATACCACAACAACACAACAATACCACAACACAACAACACAATACAACAACACAACACACTGCAAAAACACAACACACAACAACACAACACAACAACACAACACAACACAACACAACACAACAACAACAACACACCACAACAACACAACACAGTGCAACACCACAACACACTGCAACAACTCAACACAACACATCAACACAACACACCGCAACACCACAACACTACACAACACACAACAGCACAACACAACACAACAACAACACACCGCAACACCACAACACACAACAGCACAACACAACACAACACAACAACAACACAACACCACAACACACTGCAACAACACAACACAATGACACAACACAACACCACACAACAAAACAACACAACAACACCACAACACATCAAAACAACAACACAACAACACAACACAACACAACAATACCACAACAACACAACAATACCACAACACAACAACATAACAAAACAATACAACACAACAATACAACACCACAACACAACACAATACAGCACACAACAACACACTGCAACAACACAACACACAACACAACACCACAACACAACACAACGACAACACAACACACAACAGCACAACACAACAACACAACACCACAAAAACACAACAATACCACAACACACTACAACAACACAACACAAAACACAATGACACAACACAACACACAACAGCAGAACACATCAAAACAACAACACAACAATACCACAACAACACAACAATACAACACCACAACAAAATAACACAAAAAAAACACAACACCACAACACACTGCAACAACACAACATAACACAACAATACAACACAACAGAACACCACACAACAACACAACACCACAACACAACACCACAACAACACAACAATACAACAACAACACAACAACAACACAACACCACAACACACTACAACAACACAACACAAAACACAATGACACAACACATCAAAACAACAACACAACAACACAACACAACACAACAATACCACAACAACACAACAATACCACAACACAACAACATAACAAAACAATACAACACAACAATACAACACCACAACACAACACAATACAGCACACCACAACACACTGCAACAACACAACACACAACACCACAACACAACACAACACAATGACACAACACAACACACAACAGCACAACACAACACACCGCAACAACACAACACCAACACCACACAACAACAGAACAACACAACACCACAACAAAATAACACAACACCACAACAACACAACACAAAAACAACACAACACATTAACACAACACAACAATGCAACACAACAACACAACACCATAACACAACAACAACACAACACAACAATGCAACACAACACAACATCAATACAACAACACAACACAACACAATACAGCACACCACAACACACTGCAACAACACAACACACAACACAACACCACAACACAACAACACTACACCACAACACACTGCAACAACACAACACCACATCACAACAACACAACACAAAAACAACACACCACAACAACACAACGCACTGCAACACCACAACACACTGCAACAACTCAACACAACACACAACACAACACATCAACACAACACACCACAACACCACACCACAACAATACACAACAATACAACACAACAACACAACACAACACACAACAGCACAACACACCGCAACAACACAAAAACACAACACAACAACAACACAATACATCAACATAACACAACACAACACAACAATACCACAACACACAAAACAACACAAAAACATAACACAAAAATACAACACAACAATACAACACCACAACACAACAACACAACACAGCACAACACAACACCACAACACACTGCAACACCACAACACAACAACAACACAACACCACAACAACACAACACAACAACATGACAACAACACAACACCAGAAGACCACAACACAACAACACACAACAACACAACACCACACAAATACAACACACCACACCAAAACAACACAACAATACCACAACACAACACCACAACACAGCACACCACAACACCACAACACACTGCAACAACACAGCACACAACACCACAACACACAACACAACACCACAACACAACACAACAGCAACACAACACCACAACACACTGCAACAGCATAACACAACACATCAACACAACAACAACACAACAATGCAACACAACACAACATCAATACAACAACACAACACAACAATGCAACACAACACAACATCAATACAACAACACAACACAACAACACAACACAACACAACAAAATAACACCACAACACAACCGAGTTCTGCATTTCTGGAATCCTCTGATAATTTATTGAGGCTGATCATCTGTGTAAAAAATCTCCTTCTGTTAAGAGTTTGATCTGGTGTTAAACTGCTTACAGGATTTACATCTTAAGCTCTTTTACATGCTTTTCCTTTCCCAGCTTCACCTGATGAGGTCAAAAGCTGCTAAACTTCTGGACAGGGAGGGAGGTTATAGCTAGAGAGCTCGCCCATGCCCATTACCAAGATTTTCACTCTTTCAGAAATGATTAGCTGTCCTGCACTGATTCACATCACACAGCGTTTGAGCTGGTTTAGACTCACTGTGGTGATGAAGCCCCAAGTTCAAGATTCCTTCAAGATCTGTTTAATCTAGTGTTGTATGACTGAACCTGTTAGTGCTGCCATCTGGTGACCAGACAACACACCACAACACCACAACACAACACACCACAACGACACAACACAACACACAACAGCACAACATAACAACAACACAACACAACACACTGCAACAACACAACAACATAACACAACAATACAACACCACAACACAACAACACAACACAGCACACCACAACACACTGCAACAACACAACACCACAACACAACAACACAACAACACAACACAACAACACCACAACACAACACAACAATACCAAAACAACAACACAACACAACAACATAACACAATAATATAACACCACAACACAACAACACAACACAGCACACCACATCACACTGCAACAAAACAACACACAACACAACACCACAACACAACAACAACACAACAACACTACACCACAACACACTGCAACAACACAACACCACATCACAACAACACAACACAACAACAACACAAAAACAACACACCACAACAACACAACGCACTGCAACACCACAACACACTGCAACAACACAACACAACACAACAACAACACAACACAACAACAACACAACACACTGCTACACCACAACACACTGCAACAACTCAACACAACACACAACAACACAACACATCAACACAACACCACGCAACACCACAACACTACACAACAACACAACACAACACACAACAGTACAACACAACAACAATACCACAACACAACAACACAACACAACAACATAACACAACAATACAACACAACACAACACCACACAACAACACAACAATACCACAACAACACAAAACAACAACAACACAGCACAACAACACACTACAACAACAACACAACGACACAACACAACACACACAGCGTTTGAGCTGATTTAGACTCACTGTGGTGATGAAGCCCCAAGTTCAAGATCCCTTCAAGATCTGTTTAATCTAGTGTTGTATGACTGAACCTGTTAGTGCTGCCATCTGGTGACCAGACAACACACCACAACACCACAACAACAACACAACACCACAACACACTACAACAACACAACACAAAACACAATGACACAACACATCAAAACAACAACACAACAACACAACACAACAATACCACAACAACACAACAATACCACAACACAACAACACAATACAACAACACAACACACTGCAAAAACACAACACACAACAACACAACACAACAACACAACACAACACAACACAACAACAACAACACACCACAACAACACAACACAGTGCAACACCACAACACACTGCAACAACTCAACACAACACATCAACACAACACACCGCAACACCACAACACTACACAACACACAACAGCACAACACAACACAACAACAACACACCGCAACACCACAACACACAACAGCACAACACAACACAACACAACAACAACACAACACCACAACACACTGCAACAACACAACACAATGACACAACACAACACCACACAACAAAACAACACAACAACACCACAACACATCAAAACAACAACACAACAACACAACACAACACAACAATACCACAACAACACAACAATACCAACACACAACAACATAACAAAACAATACAACACAACAATACAACACCACAACACAACACAATACAGCACACAACAACACACTGCAACAACACAACACACAACACCACAACACAACACAACGACAACACAACACACAACAGCACAACACAACAACACAACACCACAAAAACACAACAATACCACAACACACTACAACAACACAACACAAAACACAATGACACAACACAACACACAACAGCAGAACACATCAAAACAACAACACAACAACACAAAACAACACAACAATACCACAACAACACAACAATACAACACCACAACAAAATAACACAACAAAAACACAACACCACAACACACTGCAACAACACAACATAACACAACAATACAACACAACAGAACACCACACAACAACACAACACCACAACACAACACCACAACAACACAACAATACAACAACAACACAACAACAACACAACACCACAACACACTACAACAACACAACACAAAACACAATGACACAACACATCAAAACAACAACACAACAACACAACACAACACAACAATACCACAACAACACAACAATACCACAACACAACAACATAACAAAACAATACAACACAACAATACAACACCACAACACAACACAATACAGCACACCACAACACACTGCAACAACACAACACACAACACCACAACACAACACAACACAATGACACAACACAACACACAACAGCACAACACAACACACCGCAACAACACAACACCAACACCACACAACAACAGAACAACACAACACCACAACAAAATAACACAACACCACAACAACACAACACAAAAACAACACAACACATTAACACAACACAACAATGCAACACAACAACACAACACCATAACACAACAACAACACAACACAACAATGCAACACAACACAACATCAATACAACAACAAAACACAACACAATACAGCACACCACAACACACTGCAACAACACCACAACACAACAACACTACACCACAACACACTGCAACAACACAACACCACATCACAACAACACAACACAAAAACAACACACCACAACAACACAACGCACTGCAACACCACAACACACTGCAACAACTCAACACAACACACAACACAACACATCAACACAACACACCACAACACCACACCACAACAATACACAACAATACAACACAACAACACAACACAACACACAACAGCACAACACACCGCAACAACACAAAAACACAACACAACAACAACACAATACATCAACATAACACAACAACACAACACAACAATACCACAACACACAAAACAACACAAAAACATAACACAAAAATACAACACAACAATACAACACCACAACACAACAACACAACACAGCACAACACAACACCACAACACACTGCAACACCACAACACAACAACAACACAACACCACAACAACACAACACAACAACATGACAACAACACAACACCAGAAGACCACAACACAACAACACACAACAACACAACACCACACAAATACAACACACCACACCAAAACAACACAACAATACCACAACACAACACCACAACACAGCACACCACAACACCACAACACACTGCAACAACACAGCACACAACACCACAACACACAACACAACACCACAACACAACACAACAGCAACACAACACCACAACACACTGCAACAGCATAACACAACACATCAACACAACAACAACACAACAATGCAACACAACACAACATCAATACAACAACACAACACAACAATGCAACACAACACAACATCAATACAACAACACAACACAACAACACAACACAACACAACAAAATAACACCACAACACAACCGAGTTCTGCATTTCTGGAATCCTCTGATAATTGATTGAGGCTGATCATCTGTGTAAAAAATCTCCTTCTGTTAAGAGTTTGATCTGGTGTTAAACTGCTTACAGGATTTACATCTTAAGCTCTTTTACATGCTTTTCCTTTCCCAGCTTCACCTGATGAGGTCAAAAGCTGCTAAACTTCTGGACAGGGAGGGAGGTTATAGCTAGAGAGCTCGCCCATGCCCATCACCAAGATTTTCACTCTTTCAGAAATGATTAGCTGTCCTGCACTGATTCACATCACACAGCGTTTGAGCTGGTTTAGACTCACTGTGGTGATGAAGCCCCAAGTTCAAGATTCCTTCAAGATCTGTTTAATCTAGTGTTGTATGACTGAACCTGTTAGTGCTGCCATCTGGTGACCAGACAACACACCACAACACCACAACACAACACACCACAACGACACAACACAACACACAACAGCACAACATAACAACAACACAACACAACACACTGCAACAACACAACAACATAACACAACAATACAACACCACAACACAACAACACAACACAGCACACCACAACACACTGCAACAACACAACACCACAACACAACAACACAACAACACAACACAACAACACCACAACACAACACAACAATACCAAAACAACAACACAACACAACAACATAACACAATAATATAACACCACAACACAACAACACAACACAGCACACCACATCACACTGCAACAAAACAACACACAACACAACACCACAACACAACAACAACACAACAACACTACACCACAACACACTGCAACAACACAACACCACATCACAACAACACAACACAACAACAACACAAAAACAACACACCACAACAACACAACGCACTGCAACACCACAACACACTGCAACAACACAACACAACACAACAACAACACAACACAACAACAACACAACAACACAACAACACAACACACTGCTACACCACAACACACTGCAACAACTCAACACAACACACAACAACACAACACATCAACACAACACCACGCAACACCACAACACTACACAACAACACAACACAACACACAACAGTACAACACAACAACAATACCACAACACAACAACACAACACAACAACATAACACAACAATACAACACAACACAACACCACACAACAACACAACAATACCACAACAACACAAAACAACAACAACACAGCACAACAACACACTACAACAACAACACAACGACACAACACAACACACACAGCGTTTGAGCTGATTTAGACTCACTGTGGTGATGAAGCCCCAAGTTCAAGATCCCTTCAAGATCTGTTTAATCTAGTGTTGTATGACTGAACCTGTTAGTGCTGCCATCTGGTGACCAGACAACACACCACAACACCACAACAACAACACAACACCACAACACACTACAACAACACAACACAAAACACAATGACACAACACATCAAAACAACAACACAACAACACAACACAACAATACCACAACAACACAACAATACCACAACACAACAACACAATACAACAACACAACACACTGCAAAAACACAACACACAACAACACAACACAACAACACAACACAACACAACACAACAACAACAACACACCACAACAACACAACACAGTGCAACACCACAACACACTGCAACAACTCAACACAACACATCAACACAACACACCGCAACACCACAACACTACACAACACACAACAGCACAACACAACACAACAACAACACACCGCAACACCACAACACACAACAGCACAACACAACACAACACAACAACAACACAACACCACAACACACTGCAACAACACAACACAATGACACAACACAACACCACACAACAAAACAACACAACAACACCACAACACATCAAAACAACAACACAACAACACAACACAACACAACAATACCACAACAACACAACAATACCAACACACAACAACATAACAAAACAATACAACACAACAATACAACACCACAACACAACACAATACAGCACACAACAACACACTGCAACAACACAACACACAACACCACAACACAACACAACGACAACACAACACACAACAGCACAACACAACAACACAACACCACAAAAACACAACAATACCACAACACACTACAACAACACAACACAAAACACAATGACACAACACAACACACAACAGCAGAACACATCAAAACAACAACACAACAACACAAAACAACACAACAATACCACAACAACACAACAATACAACACCACAACAAAATAACACAACAAAAACACAACACCACAACACACTGCAACAACACAACATAACACAACAATACAACACAACAGAACACCACACAACAACACAACACCACAACACAACACCACAACAACACAACAATACAACAACAACACAACAACAACACAACACCACAACACACTACAACAACACAACACAAAACACAATGACACAACACATCAAAACAACAACACAACAACACAACACAACACAACAATACCACAACAACACAACAATACCACAACACAACAACATAACAAAACAATACAACACAACAATACAACACCACAACACAACACAATACAGCACACCACAACACACTGCAACAACACAACACACAACACCACAACACAACACAACACAATGACACAACACAACACACAACAGCACAACACAACAACAACACAACACACCGCAACAATACAACACCAACACCACACAACAACAGAACAACACAACACCACAACAAAATAACACAACACCACAACAACACAACACAAAAACAACACAACACATTAACACAACACAACAATGCAACACAACAACACAACACCATAACACAACAACAACACAACACAACAATGCAACACAACACAACATCAATACAACAACACAACACAACCGAGTTCTGCATTTCTGGAATCCTCTGATAATTGATTGAGGCTGATCATCTGTGTAAAAAATCTCCTTCTGTTAAGAGTTTGATCTGGTGTTAAACTGCTTACAGGATTTACATCTTAAGCTCTTTTACATGCTTTTCCTTTCCCAGCTTCACCTGATGAGGTCAAAAGCTGCTAAACTTCTGGACAGGGAGGGAGGTTATAGCTAGAGAGCTCGTCCATGCCCATTACCAAGATTTTCACTCTTTCAGAAATGATTAGCTGTCCTGCACTGATTCACATCACACAGCGTTTGAGCTGGTTTAGACTCACTGTGGTGATGAAGCCCCAAGTTCAAGATCCCTTCAAGATCTGTTTAATCTAGTGTTGTATGACTGAACCTGTTAGTGCTGCCATCTGGTGACCAGTCTGTGTCTTGTTTCTCATCTCTCTCTCTCTCTCTCTCTCTCTCTCTCTCTCTCTCTCTCTCTTAGCTGATTTCAGTGCATGTGTTGATTGGCTGCATTGTAAGAGCCTCATCTTTGTAAAAGTGCTGGAGATGTTGATTCAGTCGGCTGAGGTGTTCAGTGTTGTACACTTATCCTCTTTGTCCCTAAATCTAAAGACTTTTTTTAAGGCGACTAGCGACAAATCAAGCGACTTTTTCTGCTGTTATTTGACACTTTTGGAGATGAACACACATGTTCTTCAGTTCCTGTCCTCAGCAGCAGGTGCTGCCGTGAGCCCCGTCCCACAACCCTCACAGCGCTCAGTCTCTCAGTCCGAGCAGACCCACACCGCTCCACGTCCACACTGCAAATGAACTGCGCATGCCCAGACCCGCCTCTGACCCCGCCCCCTGTTTACAGAGCGGGATGTAAATATAAATGCGTCTTCAGAGAGACACTAAATAAATAAATAAATCAATAAACAAATAAAACTAAGTATCTCTGCCAAACTGTCTGTTTTAGGGTCACTTTGTGGGTCTGAAGCCCGGATAAAGGAGGAGGGTTGAGCGTAGAGTAGCAGTTCCTCCCCACAGAACAGTCTTCTGATTAAATTTGATAAGCTAACATTTAACAACACAGAACTACATTGATTTATGACATTTATGTAAAAATGATTTATGTAATGTAGGATATTTTACATATTTCATATGAAAAAAAGGATCAACTTAAGAAGGAGAACTGCAGGAGTTCAAGCCTGGGGGAATCGATTCATTCACAGCAATGATTCATTAGGTTTAACCCCCGTTTCACAAAGACACAGTGAACTGAGGAGGTTTTCAGTAATGATTTCATTTACTGACTGCTTTAGCTTCTAGAGATCCTACATTTAACAGCCCAAACTTAATGAGGGAAACACGAAGCTCTAATGTTGATTTAATCAGGTTGTTACGAGTCGAGCTTCTAAAGAAGAACCGAATCCAAACAGCGGTTCAGAGTCTCGCTCAAAATACCGGAGATCACGTGATCGCCCGAAGTGACGCTTCGCACGTCACTGAACGTAATGACGTTCAAGGCGCGTCAGTTTCCCGGGAGTATGAATATGAACTGAAATATGAACTGAAATAAAACAGTAATAGATAATTAATAATAAGTTTCTGTTTATTTCTGTGTTCAACAGATGTTCAGTCTACATGCAGATTAAACAGGGGATTTTTCACATCATCAAATATGATCAAACGTGGCTGTTTTATTTACGAGGAGAACAAAGCAGTTACACACTCAGATGAAACACATGCAGTTAAATGTAGATAAAATGACATTCAGTGAAGAGAAGAAACACAGGCAGACATCACTGTATGGAGCTCCCGTCTCAGTCTGGACGAAGCTGATGAACACAAGTGAATCAGGCGATGGAGGTGTAGTGTTTTATTAGAACAGCAGGTGGCGCAGTAGAGCTGAGGAGCTGAGAAGCACTTTGGCTTCAACTGTGTCAAAAAGTCTCGGGCTGCGTCCAGAAACCCCCAAATTTACAGCTTTTTACTACTGATCCTCCTCCTCTCCTCCGAGACCTGGAAACTGGGTTTGTGGCTCCATCATGTCGCTTCTCCAAAAACCGGAGGAGGAAAGAAGCGACTTCCAGCAGAGGAGACCTGAGAGGATCCCACCCAGGAAGAGTGTTAAAGCTTTAGGAGAGAGATCACTGAGTGCTCCCAGAGACCACGGGGAAATAGAGGAAGCAGCACACAAGTCCTAAACGCTCAGATTCACTAATATTACTGATCTGATACAATGAGCAGTAAAGCAGTTCTAGAAATGTAGAGTTCAGAGAGACAAACACGCTCCCCTGCTTCTCTACACCTGGATTATTTACTGAACTGAGCTGAAAAGACTGTCTGTTCAGTTCAGCTTTATTAATCACCCTATATATATATAGATATAGATAGATAGATAGATAGATAGATAGCAGCTGTCACAGCTGCTGCACAGAGCAGCACGTATACAACAATTCTGTACATTTAACTTT